>NW_028276178.1:0-41051 GCF_052056855.1 Sturnus vulgaris
TCGTGTGCCATACTTCCCTCCGGGTCTTCGGGCCTTGCGAAGCCCCGTGTACTGCGAGCGCTGCTACTCGCAGCTCAGAAGGACCGTGGAGCTAGCGGCGAATTCGGAGAGCTCTTCGCTGCACTGCGCCGCTCGCAAGCGGCTTCGTTCTTCGCCTTCTGCCGTCCGGCGACAGCTGAACTCCGGCGGTCAGTTGCAGCTCTGCCCAACAGCGTGTTCTCAGTTCTGCGGGCAAGCACGCCCTCTTGCCTTGGCCCCGAGAGCAAAGTCCCGAGCGAGCACTCGACTCAGTGCAATGCACCCGGAAGGACGCTCTCGCTCGTCTTTCAAGGAGCGATTCCTAACAGCACAAGCAGCAGAGGCACAAACTGCATGACGAGAAGGGACAACGTAGAACACGTCTCTGTCCTGGCACATTTCCGTGTGCCATACTTCCCTCCGGGTCTTCGGGCCTTGCGAAGCTCCGTGTACTGCGAGCGCTGCTACTCGCAGCTCAGAAGGACCGTGGAGCTAGCGGCGAATTCGGAGAGCTCTTCGCTGCACTGCGCCGCTCGCAAGCGGCTTCGTTCTTCGCCTTCTGCCGTCCGGCGACAGCTGAACTCCGGCGGTCAGTTGCAGCTCTGCCCAACAGCGTGTTCTCAGTTCTGCGGGCAAGCACGCCCTCTTGCCTTGGCCCCGAGAGCAAAGTCCCGAGCGAGCACTCGACTCAGTGCAATGCACCCGGAAGGACGCTCTCGCTCGTCTTTCAAGGAGCGATTCCTAACAGCACAAGCAGCAGAGGCACAAACTGCATGACGAGAAGGGACAACGTAGAACACGTCTCTGTCCTGGCACATTTCCGTGTGCCATACTTCCCTCCGGGTCTTCGGGCCTTGCGAAGCCCCGTGTACTGCGAGCGCTGCTACTCGCAGCTCAGAAGGACCGTGGAGCTAGCGGCGAATTCGGAGAGCTCTTCGCTGCACTGCGCCGCTCGCAAGCGGCTTCGTTCTTCGCCTTCTGCCGTCCGGCGACAGCTGAACTCCGGCGGTCAGTTGCAGCTCTGCCCAACAGCGTGTTCTCAGTTCTGCGGGCAAGCACGCCCTCTTGCCTTGGCCCCGAGAGCAAAGTCCCGAGCGAGCACTCGACTCAGTGCAATGCACCCGGAAGGACGCTCTCGCTCGTCTTTCAAGGAGCGATTCCTAACAGCACAAGCAGCAGAGGCACAAACTGCATGACGAGAAGGGACAACGTAGAACACGTCTCTGTCCTGGCACATTTTCGTGTGCCATACTTCCCTCCGGGTCTTCGGGCCTTGCGAAGCCCCGTGTACTGCGAGCGCTGCTACTCGCAGCTCAGAAGGACCGTGGAGCTAGCGGCGAATTCGGAGAGCTCTTCGCTGCACTGCGCCGCTCGCAAGCGGCTTCGTTCTTCGCCTTCTGCCGTCCGGCGACAGCTGAACTCCGGCGGTCAGTTGCAGCTCTGCCCAACAGCGTGTTCTCAGTTCTGCGGGCAAGCACGCCCTCTTGCCTTGGCCCCGAGAGCAAAGTCCCGAGCGAGCACTCGACTCAGTGCAATGCACCCGGAAGGACGCTCTCGCTCGTCTTTCAAGGAGCGATTCCTAACAGCACAAGCAGCAGAGGCACAAACTGCATGACGAGAAGGGACAACGTAGAACACGTCTCTGTCCTGGCACATTTCCGTGTGCCATACTTCCCTCCGGGTCTTCGGGCCTTGCGAAGCTCCGTGTACTGCGAGCGCTGCTACTCGCAGCTCAGAAGGACCGTGGAGCTAGCGGCGAATTCGGAGAGCTCTTCGCTGCACTGCGCCGCTCGCAAGCGGCTTCGTTCTTCGCCTTCTGCCGTCCGGCGACAGCTGAACTCCGGCGGTCAGTTGCAGCTCTGCCCAACAGCGTGTTCTCAGTTCTGCGGGCAAGCACGCCCTCTTGCCTTGGCCCGAGAGCAAAGTCCCGAGCGAGCACTCGACTCAGTGCAATGCACCCGGAAGGACGCTCTCGCTCGTCTTTCAAGGAGCGATTCCTAACAGCACAAGCAGCAGAGGCACAAACTGCATGACGAGAAGGGACAACGTAGAACACGTCTCTGTCCTGGCACATTTCCGTGTGCGATACTTCCCTCCGGGTCTTCGGGCCTTGCGAAGCCCCGTGTACTGCGAGCGCTGCTACTCGCAGCTCAGAAGGACCGTGGAGCTAGCGGCGAATTCGGAGAGCTCTTCGCTGCACTGCGCCGCTCGCAAGCGGCTTCGTTCTTCGCCTTCTGCCGTCCGGCGACAGCTGAACTCCGGCGGTCAGTTGCAGCTCTGCCCAACAGCGTGTTCTCAGTTCTGCGGGGCAAGCACGCCCTCTTGCCTTGGCCCCGAGAGCAAAGTCCCGAGCGAGCACTCGACTCAGTGCAATGCACCCGGAAGGACGCTCTCGCTCGTCTTTCAAGGAGCGATTCCTAACAGCACAAGCAGCAGAGGCACAAACTGCATGACGAGAAGGGACAACGTAGAACACGTCTCTGTCCTGGCACATTTCCGTGTGCCATACTTCCCTCCGGGTCTTCGGGCCTTGCGAAGCCCCGTGTACTGCGAGCGCTGCTACTCGCAGCTCAGAAGGACCGTGGAGCTAGCGGCGAATTCGGAGAGCTCTTCGCTGCACTGCGCCGCTCGCAAGCGGCTTCGTTCTTCGCCTTCTGCCGTCCGGCGACAGCTGAACTCCGGCGGTCAGTTGCAGCTCTGCCCAACAGCGTGTTCTCAGTTCTGCGGGCAAGCACGCCCTCTTGCCTTGGCCCCGAGAGCAAAGTCCCGAGCGAGCACTCGACTCAGTGCAATGCACCCGGAAGGACGCTCTCGCTCGTCTTTCAAGGAGCGATTCCTAACAGCACAAGCAGCAGAGGCACAAACTGCATGACGAGAAGGGACAACGTAGAACACGTCTCTGTCCTGGCACATTTCCGTGTGCCATACTTCCCTCCGGGTCTTCGGGCCTTGCGAAGCCCCGTGTACTGCGAGCGCTGCTACTCGCAGCTCAGAAGGACCGTGGAGCTAGCGGCGAATTCGGAGAGCTCTTCGCTGCACTGCGCCGCTCGCAAGCGGCTTCGTTCTTCGCCTTCTGCCGTCCGGCGACAGCTGAACTCCGGCGGTCAGTTGCAGCTCTGCCCAACAGCGTGTTCTCAGTTCTGCGGGCAAGCACGCCCTCTTGCCTTGGCCCCGAGAGCAAAGTCCCGAGCGAGCACTCGACTCAGTGCAATGCACCCGGAAGGACGCTCTCGCTCGTCTTTCAAGGAGCGATTCCTAACAGCACAAGCAGCAGAGGCACAAACTGCATGACGAGAAGGGACAACGTAGAACACGTCTCTGTCCTGGCACATTTCCGTGTGCGATACTTCCCTCCGGGTCTTCGGGCCTTGCGAAGCCCCGTTACTGCGAGCGCTGCTACTCGCAGCTCAGAAGGACCGTGGAGCTAGCGGCGAATTCGGAGAGCTCTTCGCTGCACTGCGCCGCTCGCAAGCGGCTTCGTTCTTCGCCTTCTGCCGTCCGGCGACAGCTGAACTCCGGCGGTCAGTTGCAGCTCTGCCCAACAGCGTGTTCTCAGTTCTGCGGGCAAGCACGCCCTCTTGCCTTGGCCCCGAGAGCAAAGTCCCGAGCGAGCACTCGACTCAGTGCAATGCACCCGGAAGGACGCTCTCGCTCGTCTTTCAAGGAGCGATTCCTAACAGCACAAGCAGCAGAGGCACAAACTGCATGACGAGAAGGGACAACGTAGAACACGTCTCTGTCCTGGCACATTTCCGTGTGCCATACTTCCCTCCGGGTCTTCGGGCCTTGCGAAGCCCCGTGGTACTGCGAGCGCTGCTACTCGCAGCTCAGAAGGACCGTGGAGCTAGCGGCGAATTCGGAGAGCTCTTCGCTGCACTGCGCCGCTCGCAAGCGGCTTCGTTCTTCGCCTTCTGCCGTCCGGCGACAGCTGAACTCCGGCGGTCAGTTGCAGCTCTGCCCAACAGCGTGTTCTCAGTTCTGCGGGCAAGCACGCCCTCTTGCCTTGGCCCCGAGAGCAAAGTCCCGAGCGAGCACTCGACTCAGTGCAATGCACCCGGAAGGACGCTCTCGCTCGTCTTTCAAGGAGCGATTCCTAACAGCACAAGCAGCAGAGGCACAAACTGCATGACGAGAAGGGACAACGTAGAACACGTCTCTGTCCTGGCACATTTCCGTGTGCCATACTTCCCTCCGGGTCTTCGGGCCTTGCGAAGCCCCGTGTACTGCGAGCGCTGCTACTCGCAGCTCAGAAGGACCGTGGAGCTAGCGGCGAATTCGGAGAGCTCTTCGCTGCACTGCGCCGCTCGCAAGCGGCTTCGTTCTTCGCCTTCTGCCGTCCGGCGACAGCTGAACTCCGGCGGTCAGTTGCAGCTCTGCCCAACAGCGTGTTCTCAGTTCTGCGGGCAAGCACGCCCTCTTGCCTTGGCCCGAGAGCAAAGTCCCGAGCGAGCACTCGACTCAGTGCAATGCACCCGGAAGGACGCTCTCGCTCGTCTTTCAAGGAGCGATTCCTAACAGCACAAGCAGCAGAGGCACAAACTGCATGACGAGAAGGGACAACGTAGAACACGTCTCTGTCCTGGCACATTTCCGTGTGCCATACTTCCCTCCGGGTCTTCGGGCCTTGCGAAGCCCCGTGTACTGCGAGCGCTGCTACTCGCAGCTCAGAAGGACCGTGGAGCTAGCGGCGAATTCGGAGAGCTCTTCGCTGCACTGCGCCGCTCGCAAGCGGCTTCGTTCTTCGCCTTCTGCCGTCCGGCGACAGCTGAACTCCGGCGGTCAGTTGCAGCTCTGCCCAACAGCGTGTTCTCAGTTCTGCGGGCAAGCACGCCCTCTTGCCTTGGCCCCGAGAGCAAAGTCCCGAGCGAGCACTCGACTCAGTGCAATGCACCCGGAAGGACGCTCTCGCTCGTCTTTCAAGGAGCGATTCCTAACAGCACAAGCAGCAGAGGCACAAACTGCATGACGAGAAGGGACAACGTAGAACACGTCTCTGTCCTGGCACATTTCCGTGTGCCATACTTCCCTCCGGGTCTTCGGGCCTTGCGAAGCTCCGTGTACTGCGAGCGCTGCTACTCGCAGCTCAGAAGGACCGTGGAGCTAGCGGCGAATTCGGAGAGCTCTTCGCTGCACTGCGCCGCTCGCAAGCGGCTTCGTTCTTCGCCTTCTGCCGTCCGGCGACAGCTGAACTCCGGCGGTCAGTTGCAGCTCTGCCCAACAGCGTGTTCTCAGTTCTGCGGGCAAGCACGCCCTCTTGCCTTGGCCCCGAGAGCAAAGTCCCGAGCGAGCACTCGACTCAGTGCAATGCACCCGGAAGGACGCTCTCGCTCGTCTTTCAAGGAGCGATTCCTAACAGCACAAGCAGCAGAGGCACAAACTGCATGACGAGAAGGGACAACGTAGAACACGTCTCTGTCCTGGCACATTTCCGTGTGCCATACTTCCCTCCGGGTCTTCGGGCCTTGCGAAGCCCCGTGTACTGCGAGCGCTGCTACTCGCAGCTCAGAAGGACCGTGGAGCTAGCGGCGAATTCGGAGAGCTCTTCGCTGCACTGCGCCGCTCGCAAGCGGCTTCGTTCTTCGCCTTCTGCCGTCCGGCGACAGCTGAACTCCGGCGGTCAGTTGCAGCTCTGCCCAACAGCGTGTTCTCAGTTCTGCGGGCAAGCACGCCCTCTTGCCTTGGCCCCGAGAGCAAAGTCCCGAGCGAGCACTCGACTCAGTGCAATGCACCCGGAAGGACGCTCTCGCTCGTCTTTCAAGGAGCGATTCCTAACAGCACAAGCAGCAGAGGCACAAACTGCATGACGAGAAGGGACAACGTAGAACACGTCTCTGTCCTGGCACATTTCCGTGTGCCATACTTCCCTCCGGGTCTTCGGGCCTTGCGAAGCTCCGTGTACTGCGAGCGCTGCTACTCGCAGCTCAGAAGGACCGTGGAGCTAGCGGCGAATTCGGAGAGCTCTTCGCTGCACTGCGCCGCTCGCAAGCGGCTTCGTTCTTCGCCTTCTGCCGTCCGGCGACAGCTGAACTCCGGCGGTCAGTTGCAGCTCTGCCCAACAGCGTGTTCTCAGTTCTGCGGGCAAGCACGCCCTCTTGCCTTGGCCCCGAGAGCAAAGTCCCGAGCGAGCACTCGACTCAGTGCAATGCACCCGGAAGGACGCTCTCGCTCGTCTTTCAAGGAGCGATTCCTAACAGCACAAGCAGCAGAGGCACAAACTGCATGACGAGAAGGGACAACGTAGAACACGTCTCTGTCCTGGCACATTTCCGTGTGCCATACTTCCCTCCGGGTCTTCGGGCCTTGCGAAGCCCCGTGTACTGCGAGCGCTGCTACTCGCAGCTCAGAAGGACCGTGGAGCTAGCGGCGAATTCGGAGAGCTCTTCGCTGCACTGCGCCGCTCGCAAGCGGCTTCGTTCTTCGCCTTCTGCCGTCCGGCGACAGCTGAACTCCGGCGGTCAGTTGCAGCTCTGCCCAACAGCGTGTTCTCAGTTCTGCGGGCAAGCACGCCCTCTTGCCTTGGCCCCGAGAGCAAAGTCCCGAGCGAGCACTCGACTCAGTGCAATGCACCCGGAAGGACGCTCTCGCTCGTCTTTCAAGGAGCGATTCCTAACAGCACAAGCAGCAGAGGCACAAACTGCATGACGAGAAGGGACAACGTAGAACACGTCTCTGTCCTGGCACATTTCCGTGTGCCATACTTCCCTCCGGGTCTTCGGGCCTTGCGAAGCTCCGTGTACTGCGAGCGCTGCTACTCGCAGCTCAGAAGGACCGTGGAGCTAGCGGCGAATTCGGAGAGCTCTTCGCTGCACTGCGCCGCTCGCAAGCGGCTTCGTTCTTCGCCTTCTGCCGTCCGGCGACAGCTGAACTCCGGCGGTCAGTTGCAGCTCTGCCCAACAGCGTGTTCTCAGTTCTGCGGGCAAGCACGCCCTCTTGCCTTGGCCCCGAGAGCAAAGTCCCGAGCGAGCACTCGACTCAGTGCAATGCACCCGGAAGGACGCTCTCGCTCGTCTTTCAAGGAGCGATTCCTAACAGCACAAGCAGCAGAGGCACAAACTGCATGACGAGAAGGGACAACGTAGAACACGTCTCTGTCCTGGCACATTTCCGTGTGCCATACTTCCCTCCGGGTCTTCGGGCCTTGCGAAGCCCCGTGTACTGCGAGCGCTGCTACTCGCAGCTCAGAAGGACCGTGGAGCTAGCGGCGAATTCGGAGAGCTCTTCGCTGCACTGCGCCGCTCGCAAGCGGCTTCGTTCTTCGCCTTCTGCCGTCCGGCGACAGCTGAACTCCGGCGGTCAGTTGCAGCTCTGCCCAACAGCGTGTTCTCAGTTCTGCGGGCAAGCACGCCCTCTTGCCTTGGCCCCGAGAGCAAAGTCCCGAGCGAGCACTCGACTCAGTGCAATGCACCCGGAAGGACGCTCTCGCTCGTCTTTCAAGGAGCGATTCCTAACAGCACAAGCAGCAGAGGCACAAACTGCATGACGAGAAGGGACAACGTAGAACACGTCTCTGTCCTGGCACATTTCCGTGTGCCATACTTCCCTCCGGGTCTTCGGGCCTTGCGAAGCCCCGTGTACTGCGAGCGCTGCTACTCGCAGCTCAGAAGGACCGTGGAGCTAGCGGCGAATTCGGAGAGCTCTTCGCTGCACTGCGCCGCTCGCAAGCGGCTTCGTTCTTCGCCTTCTGCCGTCCGGCGACAGCTGAACTCCGGCGGTCAGTTGCAGCTCTGCCCAACAGCGTGTTCTCAGTTCTGCGGGCAAGCACGCCCTCTTGCCTTGGCCCCGAGAGCAAAGTCCCGAGCGAGCACTCGACTCAGTGCAATGCACCCGGAAGGACGCTCTCGCTCGTCTTTCAAGGAGCGATTCCTAACAGCACAAGCAGCAGAGGCACAAACTGCATGACGAGAAGGGACAACGTAGAACACGTCTCTGTCCTGGCACATTTCCGTGTGCCATACTTCCCTCCGGGTCTTCGGGCCTTGCGAAGCCCCGTGTACTGCGAGCGCTGCTACTCGCAGCTCAGAAGGACCGTGGAGCTAGCGGCGAATTCGGAGAGCTCTTCGCTGCACTGCGCCGCTCGCAAGCGGCTTCGTTCTTCGCCTTCTGCCGTCCGGCGACAGCTGAACTCCGGCGGTCAGTTGCAGCTCTGCCCAACAGCGTGTTCTCAGTTCTGCGGGCAAGCACGCCCTCTTGCCTTGGCCCCGAGAGCAAAGTCCCGAGCGAGCACTCGACTCAGTGCAATGCACCCGGAAGGACGCTCTCGCTCGTCTTTCAAGGAGCGATTCCTAACAGCACAAGCAGCAGAGGCACAAACTGCATGACGAGAAGGGACAACGTAGAACACGTCTCTGTCCTGGCACATTTCCGTGTGCCATACTTCCCTCCGGGTCTTCGGGCCTTGCGAAGCTCCGTGTACTGCGAGCGCTGCTACTCGCAGCTCAGAAGGACCGTGGAGCTAGCGGCGAATTCGGAGAGCTCTTCGCTGCACTGCGCCGCTCGCAAGCGGCTTCGTTCTTCGCCTTCTGCCGTCCGGCGACAGCTGAACTCCGGCGGTCAGTTGCAGCTCTGCCCAACAGCGTGTTCTCAGTTCTGCGGGCAAGCACGCCCTCTTGCCTTGGCCCCGAGAGCAAAGTCCCGAGCGAGCACTCGACTCAGTGCAATGCACCCGGAAGGACGCTCTCGCTCGTCTTTCAAGGAGCGATTCCTAACAGCACAAGCAGCAGAGGCACAAACTGCATGACGAGAAGGGACAACGTAGAACACGTCTCTGTCCTGGCACATTTCCGTGTGCCATACTTCCCTCCGGGTCTTCGGGCCTTGCGAAGCCCCGTGTACTGCGAGCGCTGCTACTCGCAGCTCAGAAGGACCGTGGAGCTAGCGGCGAATTCGGAGAGCTCTTCGCTGCACTGCGCCGCTCGCAAGCGGCTTCGTTCTTCGCCTTCTGCCGTCCGGCGACAGCTGAACTCCGGCGGTCAGTTGCAGCTCTGCCCAACAGCGTGTTCTCAGTTCTGCGGGCAAGCACGCCCTCTTGCCTTGGCCCCGAGAGCAAAGTCCCGAGCGAGCACTCGACTCAGTGCAATGCACCCGGAAGGACGCTCTCGCTCGTCTTTCAAGGAGCGATTCCTAACAGCACAAGCAGCAGAGGCACAAACTGCATGACGAGAAGGGACAACGTAGAACACGTCTCTGTCCTGGCACATTTCCGTGTGCCATACTTCCCTCCGGGTCTTCGGGCCTTGCGAAGCCCCGTGTACTGCGAGCGCTGCTACTCGCAGCTCAGAAGGACCGTGGAGCTAGCGGCGAATTCGGAGAGCTCTTCGCTGCACTGCGCCGCTCGCAAGCGGCTTCGTTCTTCGCCTTCTGCCGTCCGGCGACAGCTGAACTCCGGCGGTCAGTTGCAGCTCTGCCCAACAGCGTGTTCTCAGTTCTGCGGGCAAGCACGCCCTCTTGCCTTGGCCCCGAGAGCAAAGTCCCGAGCGAGCACTCGACTCAGTGCAATGCACCCGGAAGGACGCTCTCGCTCGTCTTTCAAGGAGCGATTCCTAACAGCACAAGCAGCAGAGGCACAAACTGCATGACGAGAAGGGACAACGTAGAACACGTCTCTGTCCTGGCACATTTCCGTGTGCCATACTTCCCTCCGGGTCTTCGGGCCTTGCGAAGCCCCGTGTACTGCGAGCGCTGCTACTCGCAGCTCAGAAGGACCGTGGAGCTAGCGGCGAATTCGGAGAGCTCTTCGCTGCACTGCGCCGCTCGCAAGCGGCTTCGTTCTTCGCCTTCTGCCGTCCGGCGACAGCTGAACTCCGGCGGTCAGTTGCAGCTCTGCCCAACAGCGTGTTCTCAGTTCTGCGGGCAAGCACGCCCTCTTGCCTTGGCCCCGAGAGCAAAGTCCCGAGCGAGCACTCGACTCAGTGCAATGCACCCGGAAGGACGCTCTCGCTCGTCTTTCAAGGAGCGATTCCTAACAGCACAAGCAGCAGAGGCACAAACTGCATGACGAGAAGGGACAACGTAGAACACGTCTCTGTCCTGGCACATTTCCGTGTGCCATACTTCCCTCCGGGTCTTCGGGCCTTGCGAAGCCCCGTGTACTGCGAGCGCTGCTACTCGCAGCTCAGAAGGACCGTGGAGCTAGCGGCGAATTCGGAGAGCTCTTCGCTGCACTGCGCCGCTCGCAAGCGGCTTCGTTCTTCGCCTTCTGCCGTCCGGCGACAGCTGAACTCCGGCGGTCAGTTGCAGCTCTGCCCAACAGCGTGTTCTCAGTTCTGCGGGCAAGCACGCCCTCTTGCCTTGGCCCCGAGAGCAAAGTCCCGAGCGAGCACTCGACTCAGTGCAATGCACCCGGAAGGACGCTCTCGCTCGTCTTTCAAGGAGCGATTCCTAACAGCACAAGCAGCAGAGGCACAAACTGCATGACGAGAAGGGACAACGTAGAACACGTCTCTGTCCTGGCACATTTCCGTGTGCCATACTTCCCTCCGGGTCTTCGGGCCTTGCGAAGCTCCGTGTACTGCGAGCGCTGCTACTCGCAGCTCAGAAGGACCGTGGAGCTAGCGGCGAATTCGGAGAGCTCTTCGCTGCACTGCGCCGCTCGCAAGCGGCTTCGTTCTTCGCCTTCTGCCGTCCGGCGACAGCTGAACTCCGGCGGTCAGTTGCAGCTCTGCCCAACAGCGTGTTCTCAGTTCTGCGGGCAAGCACGCCCTCTTGCCTTGGCCCCGAGAGCAAAGTCCCGAGCGAGCACTCGACTCAGTGCAATGCACCCGGAAGGACGCTCTCGCTCGTCTTTCAAGGAGCGATTCCTAACAGCACAAGCAGCAGAGGCACAAACTGCATGACGAGAAGGGACAACGTAGAACACGTCTCTGTCCTGGCACATTTCCGTGTGCCATACTTCCCTCCGGGTCTTCGGGCCTTGCGAAGCCCCGTGTACTGCGAGCGCTGCTACTCGCAGCTCAGAAGGACCGTGGAGCTAGCGGCGAATTCGGAGAGCTCTTCGCTGCACTGCGCCGCTCGCAAGCGGCTTCGTTCTTCGCCTTCTGCCGTCCGGCGACAGCTGAACTCCGGCGGTCAGTTGCAGCTCTGCCCAACAGCGTGTTCTCAGTTCTGCGGGCAAGCACGCCCTCTTGCCTTGGCCCCGAGAGCAAAGTCCCGAGCGAGCACTCGACTCAGTGCAATGCACCCGGAAGGACGCTCTCGCTCGTCTTTCAAGGAGCGATTCCTAACAGCACAAGCAGCAGAGGCACAAACTGCATGACGAGAAGGGACAACGTAGAACACGTCTCTGTCCTGGCACATTTCCGTGTGCCATACTTCCCTCCGGGTCTTCGGGCCTTGCGAAGCCCCGTGTACTGCGAGCGCTGCTACTCGCAGCTCAGAAGGACCGTGGAGCTAGCGGCGAATTCGGAGAGCTCTTCGCTGCACTGCGCCGCTCGCAAGCGGCTTCGTTCTTCGCCTTCTGCCGTCCGGCGACAGCTGAACTCCGGCGGTCAGTTGCAGCTCTGCCCAACAGCGTGTTCTCAGTTCTGCGGGCAAGCACGCCCTCTTGCCTTGGCCCCGAGAGCAAAGTCCCGAGCGAGCACTCGACTCAGTGCAATGCACCCGGAAGGACGCTCTCGCTCGTCTTTCAAGGAGCGATTCCTAACAGCACAAGCAGCAGAGGCACAAACTGCATGACGAGAAGGGACAACGTAGAACACGTCTCTGTCCTGGCACATTTCCGTGTGCCATACTTCCCTCCGGGTCTTCGGGCCTTGCGAAGCCCCGTGTACTGCGAGCGCTGCTACTCGCAGCTCAGAAGGACCGTGGAGCTAGCGGCGAATTCGGAGAGCTCTTCGCTGCACTGCGCCGCTCGCAAGCGGCTTCGTTCTTCGCCTTCTGCCGTCCGGCGACAGCTGAACTCCGGCGGTCAGTTGCAGCTCTGCCCAACAGCGTGTTCTCAGTTCTGCGGGCAAGCACGCCCTCTTGCCTTGGCCCCGAGAGCAAAGTCCCGAGCGAGCACTCGACTCAGTGCAATGCACCCGGAAGGACGCTCTCGCTCGTCTTTCAAGGAGCGATTCCTAACAGCACAAGCAGCAGAGGCACAAACTGCATGACGAGAAGGGACAACGTAGAACACGTCTCTGTCCTGGCACATTTCCGTGTGCCATACTTCCCTCCGGGTCTTCGGGCCTTGCGAAGCTCCGTGTACTGCGAGCGCTGCTACTCGCAGCTCAGAAGGACCGTGGAGCTAGCGGCGAATTCGGAGAGCTCTTCGCTGCACTGCGCCGCTCGCAAGCGGCTTCGTTCTTCGCCTTCTGCCGTCCGGCGACAGCTGAACTCCGGCGGTCAGTTGCAGCTCTGCCCAACAGCGTGTTCTCAGTTCTGCGGGCAAGCACGCCCTCTTGCCTTGGCCCCGAGAGCAAAGTCCCGAGCGAGCACTCGACTCAGTGCAATGCACCCGGAAGGACGCTCTCGCTCGTCTTTCAAGGAGCGATTCCTAACAGCACAAGCAGCAGAGGCACAAACTGCATGACGAGAAGGGACAACGTAGAACACGTCTCTGTCCTGGCACATTTTCGTGTGCCATACTTCCCTCCGGGTCTTCGGGCCTTGCGAAGCCCCGTGTACTGCGAGCGCTGCTACTCGCAGCTCAGAAGGACCGTGGAGCTAGCGGCGAATTCGGAGAGCTCTTCGCTGCACTGCGCCGCTCGCAAGCGGCTTCGTTCTTCGCCTTCTGCCGTCCGGCGACAGCTGAACTCCGGCGGTCAGTTGCAGCTCTGCCCAACAGCGTGTTCTCAGTTCTGCGGGCAAGCACGCCCTCTTGCCTTGGCCCCGAGAGCAAAGTCCCGAGCGAGCACTCGACTCAGTGCAATGCACCCGGAAGGACGCTCTCGCTCGTCTTTCAAGGAGCGATTCCTAACAGCACAAGCAGCAGAGGCACAAACTGCATGACGAGAAGGGACAACGTAGAACACGTCTCTGTCCTGGCACATTTCCGTGTGCCATACTTCCCTCCGGGTCTTCGGGCCTTGCGAAGCTCCGTGTACTGCGAGCGCTGCTACTCGCAGCTCAGAAGGACCGTGGAGCTAGCGGCGAATTCGGAGAGCTCTTCGCTGCACTGCGCCGCTCGCAAGCGGCTTCGTTCTTCGCCTTCTGCCGTCCGGCGACAGCTGAACTCCGGCGGTCAGTTGCAGCTCTGCCCAACAGCGTGTTCTCAGTTCTGCGGGCAAGCACGCCCTCTTGCCTTGGCCCCGAGAGCAAAGTCCCGAGCGAGCACTCGACTCAGTGCAATGCACCCGGAAGGACGCTCTCGCTCGTCTTTCAAGGAGCGATTCCTAACAGCACAAGCAGCAGAGGCACAAACTGCATGACGAGAAGGGACAACGTAGAACACGTCTCTGTCCTGGCACATTTCCGTGTGCCATACTTCCCTCCGGGTCTTCGGGCCTTGCGAAGCCCCGTGTACTGCGAGCGCTGCTACTCGCAGCTCAGAAGGACCGTGGAGCTAGCGGCGAATTCGGAGAGCTCTTCGCTGCACTGCGCCGCTCGCAAGCGGCTTCGTTCTTCGCCTTCTGCCGTCCGGCGACAGCTGAACTCCGGCGGTCAGTTGCAGCTCTGCCCAACAGCGTGTTCTCAGTTCTGCGGGCAAGCACGCCCTCTTGCCTTGGCCCCGAGAGCAAAGTCCCGAGCGAGCACTCGACTCAGTGCAATGCACCCGGAAGGACGCTCTCGCTCGTCTTTCAAGGAGCGATTCCTAACAGCACAAGCAGCAGAGGCACAAACTGCATGACGAGAAGGGACAACGTAGAACACGTCTCTGTCCTGGCACATTTTCGTGTGCCATACTTCCCTCCGGGTCTTCGGGCCTTGCGAAGCCCCGTGTACTGCGAGCGCTGCTACTCGCAGCTCAGAAGGACCGTGGAGCTAGCGGCGAATTCGGAGAGCTCTTCGCTGCACTGCGCCGCTCGCAAGCGGCTTCGTTCTTCGCCTTCTGCCGTCCGGCGACAGCTGAACTCCGGCGGTCAGTTGCAGCTCTGCCCAACAGCGTGTTCTCAGTTCTGCGGGCAAGCACGCCCTCTTGCCTTGGCCCCGAGAGCAAAGTCCCGAGCGAGCACTCGACTCAGTGCAATGCACCCGGAAGGACGCTCTCGCTCGTCTTTCAAGGAGCGATTCCTAACAGCACAAGCAGCAGAGGCACAAACTGCATGACGAGAAGGGACAACGTAGAACACGTCTCTGTCCTGGCACATTTCCGTGTGCCATACTTCCCTCCGGGTCTTCGGGCCTTGCGAAGCTCCGTGTACTGCGAGCGCTGCTACTCGCAGCTCAGAAGGACCGTGGAGCTAGCGGCGAATTCGGAGAGCTCTTCGCTGCACTGCGCCGCTCGCAAGCGGCTTCGTTCTTCGCCTTCTGCCGTCCGGCGACAGCTGAACTCCGGCGGTCAGTTGCAGCTCTGCCCAACAGCGTGTTCTCAGTTCTGCGGGCAAGCACGCCCTCTTGCCTTGGCCCCGAGAGCAAAGTCCCGAGCGAGCACTCGACTCAGTGCAATGCACCCGGAAGGACGCTCTCGCTCGTCTTTCAAGGAGCGATTCCTAACAGCACAAGCAGCAGAGGCACAAACTGCATGACGAGAAGGGACAACGTAGAACACGTCTCTGTCCTGGCACATTTCCGTGTGCGATACTTCCCTCCGGGTCTTCGGGCCTTGCGAAGCCCCGTGTACTGCGAGCGCTGCTACTCGCAGCTCAGAAGGACCGTGGAGCTAGCGGCGAATTCGGAGAGCTCTTCGCTGCACTGCGCCGCTCGCAAGCGGCTTCGTTCTTCGCCTTCTGCCGTCCGGCGACAGCTGAACTCCGGCGGTCAGTTGCAGCTCTGCCCAACAGCGTGTTCTCAGTTCTGCGGGCAAGCACGCCCTCTTGCCTTGGCCCCGAGAGCAAAGTCCCGAGCGAGCACTCGACTCAGTGCAATGCACCCGGAAGGACGCTCTCGCTCGTCTTTCAAGGAGCGATTCCTAACAGCACAAGCAGCAGAGGCACAAACTGCATGACGAGAAGGGACAACGTAGAACACGTCTCTGTCCTGGCACATTTCCGTGTGCGATACTTCCCTCCGGGTCTTCGGGCCTTGCGAAGCCCCGTGTACTGCGAGCGCTGCTACTCGCAGCTCAGAAGGACCGTGGAGCTAGCGGCGAATTCGGAGAGCTCTTCGCTGCACTGCGCCGCTCGCAAGCGGCTTCGTTCTTCGCCTTCTGCCGTCCGGCGACAGCTGAACTCCGGCGGTCAGTTGCAGCTCTGCCCAACAGCGTGTTCTCAGTTCTGCGGGCAAGCACGCCCTCTTGCCTTGGCCCCGAGAGCAAAGTCCCGAGCGAGCACTCGACTCAGTGCAATGCACCCGGAAGGACGCTCTCGCTCGTCTTTCAAGGAGCGATTCCTAACAGCACAAGCAGCAGAGGCACAAACTGCATGACGAGAAGGGACAACGTAGAACACGTCTCTGTCCTGGCACATTTCCGTGTGCCATACTTCCCTCCGGGTCTTCGGGCCTTGCGAAGCCCCGTGTACTGCGAGCGCTGCTACTCGCAGCTCAGAAGGACCGTGGAGCTAGCGGCGAATTCGGAGAGCTCTTCGCTGCACTGCGCCGCTCGCAAGCGGCTTCGTTCTTCGCCTTCTGCCGTCCGGCGACAGCTGAACTCCGGCGGTCAGTTGCAGCTCTGCCCAACAGCGTGTTCTCAGTTCTGCGGGCAAGCACGCCCTCTTGCCTTGGCCCCGAGAGCAAAGTCCCGAGCGAGCACTCGACTCAGTGCAATGCACCCGGAAGGACGCTCTCGCTCGTCTTTCAAGGAGCGATTCCTAACAGCACAAGCAGCAGAGGCACAAACTGCATGACGAGAAGGGACAACGTAGAACACGTCTCTGTCCTGGCACATTTCCGTGTGCGATACTTCCCTCCGGGTCTTCGGGCCTTGCGAAGCCCCGTGTACTGCGAGCGCTGCTACTCGCAGCTCAGAAGGACCGTGGAGCTAGCGGCGAATTCGGAGAGCTCTTCGCTGCACTGCGCCGCTCGCAAGCGGCTTCGTTCTTCGCCTTCTGCCGTCCGGCGAGAGCTGAACTCCGGCGGTCAGTTGCAGCTCTGCCCAACAGCGTGTTCTCAGTTCTGCGGGCAAGCACGCCCTCTTGCCTTGGCCCCGAGAGCAAAGTCCCGAGCGAGCACTCGACTCAGTGCAATGCACCCGGAAGGACGCTCTCGCTCGTCTTTCAAGGAGCGATTCCTAACAGCACAAGCAGCAGAGGCACAAACTGCACGACGAGAAGGGACAACGTAGAACACGTCTCTGTCCTGGCACATTTCCGTGTGCGATACTTCCCTCCGGGTCTTCGGGCCTTGCGAAGCCCCGTGTACTGCGAGCGCTGCTACTCGCAGCTCAGAAGGACCGTGGAGCTAGCGGCGAATTCGGAGAGCTCTTCGCTGCACTGCGCCGCTCGCAAGCGGCTTCGTTCTTCGCCTTCTGCCGTCCGGCGACAGCTGAACTCCGGCGGTCAGTTGCAGCTCTGCCCAACAGCGTGTTCTCAGTTCTGCGGGCAAGCACGCCCTCTTGCCTTGGCCCCGAGAGCAAAGTCCCGAGCGAGCACTCGACTCAGTGCAATGCACCCGGAAGGACGCTCTCGCTCGTCTTTCAAGGAGCGATTCCTAACAGCACAAGCAGCAGAGGCACAAACTGCACGACGAGAAGGGACAACGTAGAACACGTCTCTGTCCTGGCACATTTCCGTGTGCCATACTTCCCTCCGGGTCTTCGGGCCTTGCGAAGCCCCGTGTACTGCGAGCGCTGCTACTCGCAGCTCAGAAGGACCGTGGAGCTAGCGGCGAATTCGGAGAGCTCTTCGCTGCACTGCGCCGCTCGCAAGCGGCTTCGTTCTTCGCCTTCTGCCGTCCGGCGACAGCTGAACTCCGGCGGTCAGTTGCAGCTCTGCCCAACAGCGTGTTCTCAGTTCTGCGGGCAAGCACGCCCTCTTGCCTTGGCCCCGAGAGCAAAGTCCCGAGCGAGCACTCGACTCAGTGCAATGCACCCGGAAGGACGCTCTCGCTCGTCTTTCAAGGAGCGATTCCTAACAGCACAAGCAGCAGAGGCACAAACTGCATGACGAGAAGGGACAACGTAGAACACGTCTCTGTCCTGGCACATTTCCGTGTGCCATACTTCCCTCCGGGTCTTCGGGCCTTGCGAAGCCCCGTGTACTGCGAGCGCTGCTACTCGCAGCTCAGAAGGACCGTGGAGCTAGCGGCGAATTCGGAGAGCTCTTCGCTGCACTGCGCCGCTCGCAAGCGGCTTCGTTCTTCGCCTTCTGCCGTCCGGCGACAGCTGAACTCCGGCGGTCAGTTGCAGCTCTGCCCAACAGCGTGTTCTCAGTTCTGCGGGCAAGCACGCCCTCTTGCCTTGGCCCCGAGAGCAAAGTCCCGAGCGAGCACTCGACTCAGTGCAATGCACCCGGAAGGACGCTCTCGCTCGTCTTTCAAGGAGCGATTCCTAACAGCACAAGCAGCAGAGGCACAAACTGCATGACGAGAAGGGACAACGTAGAACACGTCTCTGTCCTGGCACATTTTCGTGTGCGATACTTCCCTCCGGGTCTTCGGGCCTTGCGAAGCCCCGTGTACTGCGAGCGCTGCTACTCGCAGCTCAGAAGGACCGTGGAGCTAGCGGCGAATTCGGAGAGCTCTTCGCTGCACTGCGCCGCTCGCAAGCGGCTTCGTTCTACGCCTTCTGCCGTCCGGCGACAGCTGAACTCCGGCGGTCAGTTGCAGCTCTGCCCAACAGCGTGTTCTCAGTTCTGCGGGCAAGCACGCCCTCTTGCCTTGGCCCCGAGAGCAAAGTCCCGAGCGAGCACTCGACTCAGTGCAATGCACCCGGAAGGACGCTCTCGCTCGTCTTTCAAGGAGCGATTCCTAACAGCAGAAGCAGCAGAGGCACAAACTGCATGACGAGAAGGGACAACGTAGAACACGTCTCTGTCCTGGCACATTTCCGTGTGCCATACTTCCCTCCGGGTCTTCGGGCCTTGCGAAGCCCCGTGTACTGCGAGCGCTGCTACTCGCAGCTCAGAAGGACCGTGGAGCTAGCGGCGAATTCGGAGAGCTCTTCGCTGCACTGCGCCGCTCGCAAGCGGCTTCGTTCTTCGCCTTCTGCCGTCCGGCGAGAGCTGAACTCCGGCGGTCAGTTGCAGCTCTGCCCAACAGCGTGTTCTCAGTTCTGCGGGCAAGCACGCCCTCTTGCCTTGGCCCCGAGAGCAAAGTCCCGAGCGAGCACTCGACTCAGTGCAATGCACCCGGAAGGACGCTCTCGCTCGTCTTTCAAGGAGCGATTCCTAACAGCACAAGCAGCAGAGGCACAAACTGCATGACGAGAAGGGACAACGTAGAACACGTCTCTGTCCTGGCACATTTCCGTGTGCCATACTTCCCTCCGGGTCTTCGGGCCTTGCGAAGCCCCGTGTACTGCGAGCGCTGCTACTCGCAGCTCAGAAGGACCGTGGAGCTAGCGGCGAATTCGGAGAGCTCTTCGCTGCACTGCGCCGCTCGCAAGCGGCTTCGTTCTTCGCCTTCTGCCGTCCGGCGACAGCTGAACTCCGGCGGTCAGTTGCAGCTCTGCCCAACAGCGTGTTCTCAGTTCTGCGGGCAAGCACGCCCTCTTGCCTTGGCCCCGAGAGCAAAGTCCCGAGCGAGCACTCGACTCAGTGCAATGCACCCGGAAGGACGCTCTCGCTCGTCTTTCAAGGAGCGATTCCTAACAGCAGAAGCAGCAGAGGCACAAACTGCATGACGAGAAGGGACAACGTAGAACACGTCTCTGTCCTGGCACATTTCCGTGTGCCATACTTCCCTCCGGGTCTTCGGGCCTTGCGAAGCCCCGTGTACTGCGAGCGCTGCTACTCGCAGCTCAGAAGGACCGTGGAGCTAGCGGCGAATTCGGAGAGCTCTTCGCTGCACTGCGCCGCTCGCAAGCGGCTTCGTTCTTCGCCTTCTGCCGTCCGGCGACAGCTGAACTCCGGCGGTCAGTTGCAGCTCTGCCCAACAGCGTGTTCTCAGTTCTGCGGGCAAGCACGCCCTCTTGCCTTGGCCCCGAGAGCAAAGTCCCGAGCGAGCACTCGACTCAGTGCAATGCACCCGGAAGGACGCTCTCGCTCGTCTTTCAAGGAGCGATTCCTAACAGCACAAGCAGCAGAGGCACAAACTGCATGACGAGAAGGGACAACGTAGAACACGTCTCTGTCCTGGCACATTTCCGTGTGCCATACTTCCCTCCGGGTCTTCGGGCCTTGCGAAGCCCCGTGTACTGCGAGCGCTGCTACTCGCATCTCAGAAGGACCGTGGAGCTAGCGGCGAATTCGGAGAGCTCTTCGCTGCACTGCGCCGCTCGCAAGCGGCTTCGTTCTTCGCCTTCTGCCGTCCGGCGACAGCTGAACTCCGGCGGTCAGTTGCAGCTCTGCCCAACAGCGTGTTCTCAGTTCTGCGGGCAAGCACGCCCTCTTGCCTTGGCCCCGAGAGCAAAGTCCCGAGCGAGCACTCGACTCAGTGCAATGCACCCGGAAGGACGCTCTCGCTCGTCTTTCAAGGAGCGATTCCTAACAGCACAAGCAGCAGAGGCACAAACTGCATGACGAGAAGGGACAACGTAGAACACGTCTCTGTCCTGGCACATTTCCGTGTGCCATACTTCCCTCCGGGTCTTCGGGCCTTGCGAAGCCCCGTGTACTGCGAGCGCTGCTACTCGCAGCTCAGAAGGACCGTGGAGCTAGCGGCGAATTCGGAGAGCTCTTCGCTGCACTGCGCCGCTCGCAAGCGGCTTCGTTCTTCGCCTTCTGCCGTCCGGCGACAGCTGAACTCCGGCGGTCAGTTGCAGCTCTGCCCAACAGCGTGTTCTCAGTTCTGCGGGCAAGCACGCCCTCTTGCCTTGGCCCCGAGAGCAAAGTCCCGAGCGAGCACTCGACTCAGTGCAATGCACCCGGAAGGACGCTCTCGCTCGTCTTTCAAGGAGCGATTCCTAACAGCACAAGCAGCAGAGGCACAAACTGCATGACGAGAAGGGACAACGTAGAACACGTCTCTGTCCTGGCACATTTCCGTGTGCCATACTTCCCTCCGGGTCTTCGGGCCTTGCGAAGCCCCGTGTACTGCGAGCGCTGCTACTCGCAGCTCAGAAGGACCGTGGAGCTAGCGGCGAATTCGGAGAGCTCTTCGCTGCACTGCGCCGCTCGCAAGCGGCTTCGTTCTTCGCCTTCTGCCGTCCGGCGAGAGCTGAACTCCGGCGGTCAGTTGCAGCTCTGCCCAACAGCGTGTTCTCAGTTCTGCGGGCAAGCACGCCCTCTTGCCTTGGCCCCGAGAGCAAAGTCCCGAGCGAGCACTCGACTCAGTGCAATGCACCCGGAAGGACGCTCTCGCTCGTCTTTCAAGGAGCGATTCCTAACAGCACAAGCAGCAGAGGCACAAACTGCATGACGAGAAGGGACAACGTAGAACACGTCTCTGTCCTGGCACATTTCCGTGTGCCATACTTCCCTCCGGGTCTTCGGGCCTTGCGAAGCCCCGTGTACTGCGAGCGCTGCTACTCGCAGCTCAGAAGGACCGTGGAGCTAGCGGCGAATTCGGAGAGCTCTTCGCTGCACTGCGCCGCTCGCAAGCGGCTTCGTTCTTCGCCTTCTGCCGTCCGGCGACAGCTGAACTCCGGCGGTCAGTTGCAGCTCTGCCCAACAGCGTGTTCTCAGTTCTGCGGGCAAGCACGCCCTCTTGCCTTGGCCCCGAGAGCAAAGTCCCGAGCGAGCACTCGACTCCGTGCAATGCACCCGGAAGGACGCTCTCGCTCGTCTTTCAAGGAGCGATTCCTAACAGCACAAGCAGCAGAGGCACAAACTGCATGACGAGAAGGGACAACGTAGAACACGTCTCTGTCCTGGCACATTTCCGTGTGCCATACTTCCCTCCGGGTCTTCGGGCCTTGCGAAGCCCCGTGTACTGCGAGCGCTGCTACTCGCAGCTCAGAAGGACCGTGGAGCTAGCGGCGAATTCGGAGAGCTCTTCGCTGCACTGCGCCGCTCGCAAGCGGCTTCGTTCTTCGCCTTCTGCCGTCCGGCGACAGCTGAACTCCGGCGGTCAGTTGCAGCTCTGCCCAACAGCGTGTTCTCAGTTCTGCGGGCAAGCACGCCCTCTTGCCTTGGCCCCGAGAGCAAAGTCCCGAGCGAGCACTCGACTCAGTGCAATGCACCCGGAAGGACGCTCTCGCTCGTCTTTCAAGGAGCGATTCCTAACAGCACAAGCAGCAGAGGCACAAACTGCATGACGAGAAGGGACAACGTAGAACACGTCTCTGTCCTGGCACATTTCCGTGTGCCATACTTCCCTCCGGGTCTTCGGGCCTTGCGAAGCCCCGTGTACTGCGAGCGCTGCTACTCGCAGCTCAGAAGGACCGTGGAGCTAGCGGCGAATTCGGAGAGCTCTTCGCTGCACTGCGCCGCTCGCAAGCGGCTTCGTTCTTCGCCTTCTGCCGTCCGGCGACAGCTGAACTCCGGCGGTCAGTTGCAGCTCTGCCCAACAGCGTGTTCTCAGTTCTGCGGGCAAGCACGCCCTCTTGCCTTGGCCCCGAGAGCAAAGTCCCGAGCGAGCACTCGACTCAGTGCAATGCACCCGGAAGGACGCTCTCGCTCGTCTTTCAAGGAGCGATTCCTAACAGCACAAGCAGCAGAGGCACAAACTGCATGACGAGAAGGGACAACGTAGAACACGTCTCTGTCCTGGCACATTTCCGTGTGCCATACTTCCCTCCGGGTCTTCGGGCCTTGCGAAGCCCCGTGTACTGCGAGCGCTGCTACTCGCAGCTCAGAAGGACCGTGGAGCTAGCGGCGAATTCGGAGAGCTCTTCGCTGCACTGCGCCGCTCGCAAGCGGCTTCGTTCTTCGCCTTCTGCCGTCCGGCGACAGCTGAACTCCGGCGGTCAGTTGCAGCTCTGCCCAACAGCGTGTTCTCAGTTCTGCGGGCAAGCACGCCCTCTTGCCTTGGCCCCGAGAGCAAAGTCCCGAGCGAGCACTCGACTCAGTGCAATGCACCCGGAAGGACGCTCTCGCTCGTCTTTCAAGGAGCGATTCCTAACAGCACAAGCAGCAGAGGCACAAACTGCATGACGAGAAGGGACAACGTAGAACACGTCTCTGTCCTGGCACATTTCCGTGTGCCATACTTCCCTCCGGGTCTTCGGGCCTTGCGAAGCCCCGTGTACTGCGAGCGCTGCTACTCGCAGCTCAGAAGGACCGTGGAGCTAGCGGCGAATTCGGAGAGCTCTTCGCTGCACTGCGCCGCTCGCAAGCGGCTTCGTTCTTCGCCTTCTGCCGTCCGGCGACAGCTGAACTCCGGCGGTCAGTTGCAGCTCTGCCCAACAGCGTGTTCTCAGTTCTGCGGGCAAGCACGCCCTCTTGCCTTGGCCCCGAGAGCAAAGTCCCGAGCGAGCACTCGACTCAGTGCAATGCACCCGGAAGGACGCTCTCGCTCGTCTTTCAAGGAGCGATTCCTAACAGCACAAGCAGCAGAGGCACAAACTGCATGACGAGAAGGGACAACGTAGAACACGTCTCTGTCCTGGCACATTTCCGTGTGCCATACTTCCCTCCGGGTCTTCGGGCCTTGCGAAGCCCCGTGTACTGCGAGCGCTGCTACTCGCAGCTCAGAAGGACCGTGGAGCTAGCGGCGAATTCGGAGAGCTCTTCGCTGCACTGCGCCGCTCGCAAGCGGCTTCGTTCTTCGCCTTCTGCCGTCCGGCGACAGCTGAACTCCGGCGGTCAGTTGCAGCTCTGCCCAACAGCGTGTTCTCAGTTCTGCGGGCAAGCACGCCCTCTTGCCTTGGCCCCGAGAGCAAAGTCCCGAGCGAGCACTCGACTCAGTGCAATGCACCCGGAAGGACGCTCTCGCTCGTCTTTCAAGGAGCGATTCCTAACAGCACAAGCAGCAGAGGCACAAACTGCATGACGAGAAGGGACAACGTAGAACACGTCTCTGTCCTGGCACATTTCCGTGTGCCATACTTCCCTCCGGGTCTTCGGGCCTTGCGAAGCCCCGTGTACTGCGAGCGCTGCTACTCGCAGCTCAGAAGGACCGTGGAGCTAGCGGCGAATTCGGAGAGCTCTTCGCTGCACTGCGCCGCTCGCAAGCGGCTTCGTTCTTCGCCTTCTGCCGTCCGGCGACAGCTGAACTCCGGCGGTCAGTTGCAGCTCTGCCCAACAGCGTGTTCTCAGTTCTGCGGGCAAGCACGCCCTCTTGCCTTGGCCCCGAGAGCAAAGTCCCGAGCGAGCACTCGACTCAGTGCAATGCACCCGGAAGGACGCTCTCGCTCGTCTTTCAAGGAGCGATTCCTAACAGCACAAGCAGCAGAGGCACAAACTGCATGACGAGAAGGGACAACGTAGAACACGTCTCTGTCCTGGCACATTTCCGTGTGCCATACTTCCCTCCGGGTCTTCGGGCCTTGCGAAGCCCCGTGTACTGCGAGCGCTGCTACTCGCAGCTCAGAAGGACCGTGGAGCTAGCGGCGAATTCGGAGAGCTCTTCGCTGCACTGCGCCGCTCGCAAGCGGCTTCGTTCTTCGCCTTCTGCCGTCCGGCGAGAGCTGAACTCCGGCGGTCAGTTGCAGCTCTGCCCAACAGCGTGTTCTCAGTTCTGCGGGCAAGCACGCCCTCTTGCCTTGGCCCCGAGAGCAAAGTCCCGAGCGAGCACTCGACTCAGTGCAATGCACCCGGAAGGACGCTCTCGCTCGTCTTTCAAGGAGCGATTCCTAACAGCACAAGCAGCAGAGGCACAAACTGCATGACGAGAAGGGACAACGTAGAACACGTCTCTGTCCTGGCACATTTCCGTGTGCCATACTTCCCTCCGGGTCTTCGGGCCTTGCGAAGCCCCGTGTACTGCGAGCGCTGCTACTCGCAGCTCAGAAGGACCGTGGAGCTAGCGGCGAATTCGGAGAGCTCTTCGCTGCACTGCGCCGCTCGCAAGCGGCTTCGTTCTTCGCCTTCTGCCGTCCGGCGAGAGCTGAACTCCGGCGGTCAGTTGCAGCTCTGCCCAACAGCGTGTTCTCAGTTCTGCGGGCAAGCACGCCCTCTTGCCTTGGCCCCGAGAGCAAAGTCCCGAGCGAGCACTCGACTCAGTGCAATGCACCCGGAAGGACGCTCTCGCTCGTCTTTCAAGGAGCGATTCCTAACAGCACAAGCAGCAGAGGCACAAACTGCATGACGAGAAGGGACAACGTAGAACACGTCTCTGTCCTGGCACATTTCCGTGTGCCATACTTCCCTCCGGGTCTTCGGGCCTTGCGAAGCCCCGTGTACTGCGAGCGCTGCTACTCGCAGCTCAGAAGGACCGTGGAGCTAGCGGCGAATTCGGAGAGCTCTTCGCTGCACTGCGCCGCTCGCAAGCGGCTTCGTTCTTCGCCTTCTGCCGTCCGGCGACAGCTGAACTCCGGCGGTCAGTTGCAGCTCTGCCCAACAGCGTGTTCTCAGTTCTGCGGGCAAGCACGCCCTCTTGCCTTGGCCCCGAGAGCAAAGTCCCGAGCGAGCACTCGACTCAGTGCAATGCACCCGGAAGGACGCTCTCGCTCGTCTTTCAAGGAGCGATTCCTAACAGCACAAGCAGCAGAGGCACAAACTGCATGACGAGAAGGGACAACGTAGAACACGTCTCTGTCCTGGCACATTTCCGTGTGCCATACTTCCCTCCGGGTCTTCGGGCCTTGCGAAGCCCCGTGTACTGCGAGCGCTGCTACTCGCAGCTCAGAAGGACCGTGGAGCTAGCGGCGAATTCGGAGAGCTCTTCGCTGCACTGCGCCGCTCGCAAGCGGCTTCGTTCTTCGCCTTCTGCCGTCCGGCGACAGCTGAACTCCGGCGGTCAGTTGCAGCTCTGCCCAACAGCGTGTTCTCAGTTCTGCGGGCAAGCACGCCCTCTTGCCTTGGCCCCGAGAGCAAAGTCCCGAGCGAGCACTCGACTCCGTGCAATGCACCCGGAAGGACGCTCTCGCTCGTCTTTCAAGGAGCGATTCCTAACAGCACAAGCAGCAGAGGCACAAACTGCATGACGAGAAGGGACAACGTAGAACACGTCTCTGTCCTGGCACATTTCCGTGTGCCATACTTCCCTCCGGGTCTTCGGGCCTTGCGAAGCCCCGTGTACTGCGAGCGCTGCTACTCGCAGCTGAGAAGGACCGTGGAGCTAGCGGCGAATTCGGAGAGCTCTTCGCTGCACTGCGCCGCTCGCAAGCGGCTTCGTTCTTCGCCTTCTGCCGTCCGGCGAGAGCTGAACTCCGGCGGTCAGTTGCAGCTCTGCCCAACAGCGTGTTCTCAGTTCTGCGGGCAAGCACGCCCTCTTGCCTTGGCCCCGAGAGCAAAGTCCCGAGCGAGCACTCGACTCCGTGCAATGCACCCGGAAGGACGCTCTCGCTCGTCTTTCAAGGAGCGATTCCTAACAGCACAAGCAGCAGAGGCACAAACTGCATGACGAGAAGGGACAACGTAGAACACGTCTCTGTCCTGGCACATTTCCGTGTGCCATACTTCCCTCCGGGTCTTCGGGCCTTGCGAAGCCCCGTGTACTGCGAGCGCTGCTACTCGCAGCTGAGAAGGACCGTGGAGCTAGCGGCGAATTCGGAGAGCTCTTCGCTGCACTGCGCCGCTCGCAAGCGGCTTCGTTCTTCGCCTTCTGCCGTCCGGCGACAGCTGAACTCCGGCGGTCAGTTGCAGCTCTGCCCAACAGCGTGTTCTCAGTTCTGCGGGCAAGCACGCCCTCTTGCCTTGGCCCCGAGAGCAAAGTCCCGAGCGAGCACTCGACTCCGTGCAATGCACCCGGAAGGACGCTCTCGCTCGTCTTTCAAGGAGCGATTCCTAACAGCACAAGCAGCAGAGGCACAAACTGCATGACGAGAAGGGACAACGTAGAACACGTCTCTGTCCTGGCACATTTCCGTGTGCCATACTTCCCTCCGGGTCTTCGGGCCTTGCGAAGCCCCGTGTACTGCGAGCGCTGCTACTCGCAGCTGAGAAGGACCGTGGAGCTAGCGGCGAATTCGGAGAGCTCTTCGCTGCACTGCGCCGCTCGCAAGCGGCTTCGTTCTTCGCCTTCTGCCGTCCGGCGAGAGCTGAACTCCGGCGGTCAGTTGCAGCTCTGCCCAACAGCGTGTTCTCAGTTCTGCGGGCAAGCACGCCCTCTTGCCTTGGCCCCGAGAGCAAAGTCCCGAGCGAGCACTCGACTCCTGTGCAATGCACCGGAAGGACGCTCTCGCTCGTCTTTCAAGGAGCGATTCCTAACAGCACAAGCAGCAGAGGCACAAACTGCATGACGAGAAGGGACAACGTAGAACACGTCTCTGTCCTGGCACATTTCCGTGTGCCATACTTCCCTCCGGGTCTTCGGGCCTTGCGAAGCCCCGTGTACTGCGAGCGCTGCTACTCGCAGCTGAGAAGGACCGTGGAGCTAGCGGCGAATTCGGAGAGCTCTTCGCTGCACTGCGCCGCTCGCAAGCGGCTTCGTTCTTCGCCTTCTGCCGTCCGGCGACAGCTGAACTCCGGCGGTCAGTTGCAGCTCTGCCCAACAGCGTGTTCTCAGTTCTGCGGGCAAGCACGCCCTCTTGCCTTGGCCCCGAGAGCAAAGTCCCGAGCGAGCACTCGACTCCGTGCAATGCACCCGGAAGGACGCTCTCGCTCGTCTTTCAAGGAGCGATTCCTAACAGCACAAGCAGCAGAGGCACAAACTGCATGACGAGAAGGGACAACGTAGAACACGTCTCTGTCCTGGCACATTTCCGTGTGCCATACTTCCCTCCGGGTCTTCGGGCCTTGCGAAGCCCCGTGTACTGCGAGCGCTGCTACTCGCAGCTCAGAAGGACCGTGGAGCTAGCGGCGAATTCGGAGAGCTCTTCGCTGCACTGCGCCGCTCGCAAGCGGCTTCGTTCTTCGCCTTCTGCCGTCCGGCGACAGCTGAACTCCGGCGGTCAGTTGCAGCTCTGCCCAACAGCGTGTTCTCAGTTCTGCGGGCAAGCACGCCCTCTTGCCTTGGCCCCGAGAGCAAAGTCCCGAGCGAGCACTCGACTCCGTGCAATGCACCCGGAAGGACGCTCTCGCTCGTCTTTCAAGGAGCGATTCCTAACAGCACAAGCAGCAGAGGCACAAACTGCATGACGAGAAGGGACAACGTAGAACACGTCTCTGTCCTGGCACATTTCCGTGTGCCATACTTCCCTCCGGGTCTTCGGGCCTTGCGAAGCCCCGTGTACTGCGAGCGCTGCTACTCGCAGCTGAGAAGGACCGTGGAGCTAGCGGCGAATTCGGAGAGCTCTTCGCTGCACTGCGCCGCTCGCAAGCGGCTTCGTTCTTCGCCTTCTGCCGTCCGGCGACAGCTGAACTCCGGCGGTCAGTTGCAGCTCTGCCCAACAGCGTGTTCTCAGTTCTGCGGGCAAGCACGCCCTCTTGCCTTGGCCCCGAGAGCAAAGTCCCGAGCGAGCACTCGACTCCGTGCAATGCACCCGGAAGGACGCTCTCGCTCGTCTTTCAAGGAGCGATTCCTAACAGCACAAGCAGCAGAGGCACAAACTGCATGACGAGAAGGGACAACGTAGAACACGTCTCTGTCCTGGCACATTTCCGTGTGCCATACTTCCCTCCGGGTCTTCGGGCCTTGCGAAGCCCCGTGTACTGCGAGCGCTGCTACTCGCAGCTGAGAAGGACCGTGGAGCTAGCGGCGAATTCGGAGAGCTCTTCGCTGCACTGCGCCGCTCGCAAGCGGCTTCGTTCTTCGCCTTCTGCCGTCCGGCGACAGCTGAACTCCGGCGGTCAGTTGCAGCTCTGCCCAACAGCGTGTTCTCAGTTCTGCGGGCAAGCACGCCCTCTTGCCTTGGCCCCGAGAGCAAAGTCCCGAGCGAGCACTCGACTCCGTGCAATGCACCCGGAAGGACGCTCTCGCTCGTCTTTCAAGGAGCGATTCCTAACAGCACAAGCAGCAGAGGCACAAACTGCATGACGAGAAGGGACAACGTAGAACACGTCTCTGTCCTGGCACATTTCCGTGTGCCATACTTCCCTCCGGGTCTTCGGGCCTTGCGAAGCCCCGTGTACTGCGAGCGCTGCTACTCGCAGCTCAGAAGGACCGTGGAGCTAGCGGCGAATTCGGAGAGCTCTTCGCTGCACTGCGCCGCTCGCAAGCGGCTTCGTTCTTCGCCTTCTGCCGTCCGGCGACAGCTGAACTCCGGCGGTCAGTTGCAGCTCTGCCCAACAGCGTGTTCTCAGTTCTGCGGGCAAGCACGCCCTCTTGCCTTGGCCCCGAGAGCAAAGTCCCGAGCGAGCACTCGACTCCGTGCAATGCACCCGGAAGGACGCTCTCGCTCGTCTTTCAAGGAGCGATTCCTAACAGCACAAGCAGCAGAGGCACAAACTGCATGACGAGAAGGGACAACGTAGAACACGTCTCTGTCCTGGCACATTTCCGTGTGCCATACTTCCCTCCGGGTCTTCGGGCCTTGCGAAGCCCCGTGTACTGCGAGCGCTGCTACTCGCAGCTCAGAAGGACCGTGGAGCTAGCGGCGAATTCGGAGAGCTCTTCGCTGCACTGCGCCGCTCGCAAGCGGCTTCGTTCTTCGCCTTCTGCCGTCCGGCGACAGCTGAACTCCGGCGGTCAGTTGCAGCTCTGCCCAACAGCGTGTTCTCAGTTCTGCGGGCAAGCACGCCCTCTTGCCTTGGCCCCGAGAGCAAAGTCCCGAGCGAGCACTCGACTCCGTGCAATGCACCCGGAAGGACGCTCTCGCTCGTCTTTCAAGGAGCGATTCCTAACAGCACAAGCAGCAGAGGCACAAACTGCATGACGAGAAGGGACAACGTAGAACACGTCTCTGTCCTGGCACATTTCCGTGTGCCATACTTCCCTCCGGGTCTTCGGGCCTTGCGAAGCCCCGTGTACTGCGAGCGCTGCTACTCGCAGCTGAGAAGGACCGTGGAGCTAGCGGCGAATTCGGAGAGCTCTTCGCTGCACTGCGCCGCTCGCAAGCGGCTTCGTTCTTCGCCTTCTGCCGTCCGGCGACAGCTGAACTCCGGCGGTCAGTTGCAGCTCTGCCCAACAGCGTGTTCTCAGTTCTGCGGGCAAGCACGCCCTCTTGCCTTGGCCCCGAGAGCAAAGTCCCGAGCGAGCACTCGACTCCGTGCAATGCACCCGGAAGGACGCTCTCGCTCGTCTTTCAAGGAGCGATTCCTAACAGCACAAGCAGCAGAGGCACAAACTGCATGACGAGAAGGGACAACGTAGAACACGTCTCTGTCCTGGCACATTTCCGTGTGCCATACTTCCCTCCGGGTCTTCGGGCCTTGCGAAGCCCCGTGTACTGCGAGCGCTGCTACTCGCAGCTCAGAAGGACCGTGGAGCTAGCGGCGAATTCGGAGAGCTCTTCGCTGCACTGCGCCGCTCGCAAGCGGCTTCGTTCTTCGCCTTCTGCCGTCCGGCGACAGCTGAACTCCGGCGGTCAGTTGCAGCTCTGCCCAACAGCGTGTTCTCAGTTCTGCGGGCAAGCACGCCCTCTTGCCTTGGCCCCGAGAGCAAAGTCCCGAGCGAGCACTCGACTCCGTGCAATGCACCCGGAAGGACGCTCTCGCTCGTCTTTCAAGGAGCGATTCCTAACAGCACAAGCAGCAGAGGCACAAACTGCATGACGAGAAGGGACAACGTAGAACACGTCTCTGTCCTGGCACATTTCCGTGTGCCATACTTCCCTCCGGGTCTTCGGGCCTTGCGAAGCCCCGTGTACTGCGAGCGCTGCTACTCGCAGCTCAGAAGGACCGTGGAGCTAGCGGCGAATTCGGAGAGCTCTTCGCTGCACTGCGCCGCTCGCAAGCGGCTTCGTTCTTCGCCTTCTGCCGTCCGGCGACAGCTGAACTCCGGCGGTCAGTTGCAGCTCTGCCCAACAGCGTGTTCTCAGTTCTGCGGGCAAGCACGCCCTCTTGCCTTGGCCCCGAGAGCAAAGTCCCGAGCGAGCACTCGACTCCGTGCAATGCACCCGGAAGGACGCTCTCGCTCGTCTTTCAAGGAGCGATTCCTAACAGCACAAGCAGCAGAGGCACAAACTGCATGACGAGAAGGGACAACGTAGAACACGTCTCTGTCCTGGCACATTTCCGTGTGCCATACTTCCCTCCGGGTCTTCGGGCCTTGCGAAGCCCCGTGTACTGCGAGCGCTGCTACTCGCAGCTGAGAAGGACCGTGGAGCTAGCGGCGAATTCGGAGAGCTCTTCGCTGCACTGCGCCGCTCGCAAGCGGCTTCGTTCTTCGCCTTCTGCCGTCCGGCGACAGCTGAACTCCGGCGGTCAGTTGCAGCTCTGCCCAACAGCGTGTTCTCAGTTCTGCGGGCAAGCACGCCCTCTTGCCTTGGCCCCGAGAGCAAAGTCCCGAGCGAGCACTCGACTCCGTGCAATGCACCCGGAAGGACGCTCTCGCTCGTCTTTCAAGGAGCGATTCCTAACAGCACAAGCAGCAGAGGCACAAACTGCATGACGAGAAGGGACAACGTAGAACACGTCTCTGTCCTGGCACATTTCCGTGTGCCATACTTCCCTCCGGGTCTTCGGGCCTTGCGAAGCTCCGTGTACTGCGAGCGCTGCTACTCGCAGCTCAGAAGGACCGTGGAGCTAGCGGCGAATTCGGAGAGCTCTTCGCTGCACTGCGCCGCTCGCAAGCGGCTTCGTTCTTCGCCTTCTGCCGTCCGGCGACAGCTGAACTCCGGCGGTCAGTTGCAGCTCTGCCCAACAGCGTGTTCTCAGTTCTGCGGGCAAGCACGCCCTCTTGCCTTGGCCCCGAGAGCAAAGTCCCGAGCGAGCACTCGACTCCGTGCAATGCACCCGGAAGGACGCTCTCGCTCGTCTTTCAAGGAGCGATTCCTAACAGCACAAGCAGCAGAGGCACAAACTGCATGACGAGAAGGGACAACGTAGAACACGTCTCTGTCCTGGCACATTTTCGTGTGCCATACTTCCCTCCGGGTCTTCGGGCCTTGCGAAGCCCCGTGTACTGCGAGCGCTGCTACTCGCAGCTGAGAAGGACCGTGGAGCTAGCGGCGAATTCGGAGAGCTCTTCGCTGCACTGCGCCGCTCGCAAGCGGCTTCGTTCTTCGCCTTCTGCCGTCCGGCGACAGCTGAACTCCGGCGGTCAGTTGCAGCTCTGCCCAACAGCGTGTTCTCAGTTCTGCGGGCAAGCACGCCCTCTTGCCTTGGCCCCGAGAGCAAAGTCCCGAGCGAGCACTCGACTCCGTGCAATGCACCCGGAAGGACGCTCTCGCTCGTCTTTCAAGGAGCGATTCCTAACAGCACAAGCAGCAGAGGCACAAACTGCATGACGAGAAGGGACAACGTAGAACACGTCTCTGTCCTGGCACATTTCCGTGTGCCATACTTCCCTCCGGGTCTTCGGGCCTTGCGAAGCCCCGTGTACTGCGAGCGCTGCTACTCGCAGCTGAGAAGGACCGTGGAGCTAGCGGCGAATTCGGAGAGCTCTTCGCTGCACTGCGCCGCTCGCAAGCGGCTTCGTTCTTCGCCTTCTGCCGTCCGGCGACAGCTGAACTCCGGCGGTCAGTTGCAGCTCTGCCCAACAGCGTGTTCTCAGTTCTGCGGGCAAGCACGCCCTCTTGCCTTGGCCCCGAGAGCAAAGTCCCGAGCGAGCACTCGACTCAGTGCAATGCACCCGGAAGGACGCTCTCGCTCGTCTTTCAAGGAGCGATTCCTAACAGCACAAGCAGCAGAGGCACAAACTGCATGACGAGAAGGGACAACGTAGAACACGTCTCTGTCCTGGCACATTTCCGTGTGCCATACTTCCCTCCGGGTCTTCGGGCCTTGCGAAGCCCCGTGTACTGCGAGCGCTGCTACTCGCAGCTCAGAAGGACCGTGGAGCTAGCGGCGAATTCGGAGAGCTCTTCGCTGCACTGCGCCGCTCGCAAGCGGCTTCGTTCTTCGCCTTCTGCCGTCCGGCGACAGCTGAACTCCGGCGGTCAGTTGCAGCTCTGCCCAACAGCGTGTTCTCAGTTCTGCGGGCAAGCACGCCCTCTTGCCTTGGCCCCGAGAGCAAAGTCCCGAGCGAGCACTCGACTCCGTGCAATGCACCCGGAAGGACGCTCTCGCTCGTCTTTCAAGGAGCGATTCCTAACAGCACAAGCAGCAGAGGCACAAACTGCATGACGAGAAGGGACAACGTAGAACACGTCTCTGTCCTGGCACATTTCCGTGTGCCATACTTCCCTCCGGGTCTTCGGGCCTTGCGAAGCCCCGTGTACTGCGAGCGCTGCTACTCGCAGCTCAGAAGGACCGTGGAGCTAGCGGCGAATTCGGAGAGCTCTTCGCTGCACTGCGCCGCTCGCAAGCGGCTTCGTTCTTCGCCTTCTGCCGTCCGGCGACAGCTGAACTCCGGCGGTCAGTTGCAGCTCTGCCCAACAGCGTGTTCTCAGTTCTGCGGGCAAGCACGCCCTCTTGCCTTGGCCCCGAGAGCAAAGTCCCGAGCGAGCACTCGACTCCGTGCAATGCACCCGGAAGGACGCTCTCGCTCGTCTTTCAAGGAGCGATTCCTAACAGCACAAGCAGCAGAGGCACAAACTGCATGACGAGAAGGGACAACGTAGAACACGTCTCTGTCCTGGCACATTTCCGTGTGCCATACTTCCCTCCGGGTCTTCGGGCCTTGCGAAGCCCCGTGTACTGCGAGCGCTGCTACTCGCAGCTCAGAAGGACCGTGGAGCTAGCGGCGAATTCGGAGAGCTCTTCGCTGCACTGCGCCGCTCGCAAGCGGCTTCGTTCTTCGCCTTCTGCCGTCCGGCGACAGCTGAACTCCGGCGGTCAGTTGCAGCTCTGCCCAACAGCGTGTTCTCAGTTCTGCGGGCAAGCACGCCCTCTTGCCTTGGCCCCGAGAGCAAAGTCCCGAGCGAGCACTCGACTCAGTGCAATGCACCCGGAAGGACGCTCTCGCTCGTCTTTCAAGGAGCGATTCCTAACAGCACAAGCAGCAGAGGCACAAACTGCATGACGAGAAGGGACAACGTAGAACACGTCTCTGTCCTGGCACATTTCCGTGTGCCATACTTCCCTCCGGGTCTTCGGGCCTTGCGAAGCCCCGTGTACTGCGAGCGCTGCTACTCGCAGCTCAGAAGGACCGTGGAGCTAGCGGCGAATTCGGAGAGCTCTTCGCTGCACTGCGCCGCTCGCAAGCGGCTTCGTTCTTCGCCTTCTGCCGTCCGGCGACAGCTGAACTCCGGCGGTCAGTTGCAGCTCTGCCCAACAGCGTGTTCTCAGTTCTGCGGGCAAGCACGCCCTCTTGCCTTGGCCCCGAGAGCAAAGTCCCGAGCGAGCACTCGACTCCGTGCAATGCACCCGGAAGGACGCTCTCGCTCGTCTTTCAAGGAGCGATTCCTAACAGCACAAGCAGCAGAGGCACAAACTGCATGACGAGAAGGGACAACGTAGAACACGTCTCTGTCCTGGCACATTTCCGTGTGCCATACTTCCCTCCGGGTCTTCGGGCCTTGCGAAGCCCCGTGTACTGCGAGCGCTGCTACTCGCAGCTCAGAAGGACCGTGGAGCTAGCGGCGAATTCGGAGAGCTCTTCGCTGCACTGCGCCGCTCGCAAGCGGCTTCGTTCTTCGCCTTCTGCCGTCCGGCGACAGCTGAACTCCGGCGGTCAGTTGCAGCTCTGCCCAACAGCGTGTTCTCAGTTCTGCGGGCAAGCACGCCCTCTTGCCTTGGCCCCGAGAGCAAAGTCCCGAGCGAGCACTCGACTCAGTGCAATGCACCCGGAAGGACGCTCTCGCTCGTCTTTCAAGGAGCGATTCCTAACAGCACAAGCAGCAGAGGCACAAACTGCATGACGAGAAGGGACAACGTAGAACACGTCTCTGTCCTGGCACATTTCCGTGTGCCATACTTCCCTCCGGGTCTTCGGGCCTTGCGAAGCCCCGTGTACTGCGAGCGCTGCTACTCGCAGCTGAGAAGGACCGTGGAGCTAGCGGCGAATTCGGAGAGCTCTTCGCTGCACTGCGCCGCTCGCAAGCGGCTTCGTTCTTCGCCTTCTGCCGTCCGGCGACAGCTGAACTCCGGCGGTCAGTTGCAGCTCTGCCCAACAGCGTGTTCTCAGTTCTGCGGGCAAGCACGCCCTCTTGCCTTGGCCCCGAGAGCAAAGTCCCGAGCGAGCACTCGACTCCGTGCAATGCACCCGGAAGGACGCTCTCGCTCGTCTTTCAAGGAGCGATTCCTAACAGCACAAGCAGCAGAGGCACAAACTGCATGACGAGAAGGGACAACGTAGAACACGTCTCTGTCCTGGCACATTTCCGTGTGCCATACTTCCCTCCGGGTCTTCGGGCCTTGCGAAGCCCCGTGTACTGCGAGCGCTGCTACTCGCAGCTCAGAAGGACCGTGGAGCTAGCGGCGAATTCGGAGAGCTCTTCGCTGCACTGCGCCGCTCGCAAGCGGCTTCGTTCTTCGCCTTCTGCCGTCCGGCGACAGCTGAACTCCGGCGGTCAGTTGCAGCTCTGCCCAACAGCGTGTTCTCAGTTCTGCGGGCAAGCACGCCCTCTTGCCTTGGCCCCGAGAGCAAAGTCCCGAGCGAGCACTCGACTCCGTGCAATGCACCCGGAAGGACGCTCTCGCTCGTCTTTCAAGGAGCGATTCCTAACAGCACAAGCAGCAGAGGCACAAACTGCATGACGAGAAGGGACAACGTAGAACACGTCTCTGTCCTGGCACATTTCCGTGTGCCATACTTCCCTCCGGGTCTTCGGGCCTTGCGAAGCCCCGTGTACTGCGAGCGCTGCTACTCGCAGCTCAGAAGGACCGTGGAGCTAGCGGCGAATTCGGAGAGCTCTTCGCTGCACTGCGCCGCTCGCAAGCGGCTTCGTTCTTCGCCTTCTGCCGTCCGGCGACAGCTGAACTCCGGCGGTCAGTTGCAGCTCTGCCCAACAGCGTGTTCTCAGTTCTGCGGGCAAGCACGCCCTCTTGCCTTGGCCCCGAGAGCAAAGTCCCGAGCGAGCACTCGACTCAGTGCAATGCACCCGGAAGGACGCTCTCGCTCGTCTTTCAAGGAGCGATTCCTAACAGCACAAGCAGCAGAGGCACAAACTGCATGACGAGAAGGGACAACGTAGAACACGTCTCTGTCCTGGCACATTTCCGTGTGCCATACTTCCCTCCGGGTCTTCGGGCCTTGCGAAGCCCCGTGTACTGCGAGCGCTGCTACTCGCAGCTCAGAAGGACCGTGGAGCTAGCGGCGAATTCGGAGAGCTCTTCGCTGCACTGCGCCGCTCGCAAGCGGCTTCGTTCTTCGCCTTCTGCCGTCCGGCGACAGCTGAACTCCGGCGGTCAGTTGCAGCTCTGCCCAACAGCGTGTTCTCAGTTCTGCGGGCAAGCACGCCCTCTTGCCTTGGCCCCGAGAGCAAAGTCCCGAGCGAGCACTCGACTCCGTGCAATGCACCCGGAAGGACGCTCTCGCTCGTCTTTCAAGGAGCGATTCCTAACAGCACAAGCAGCAGAGGCACAAACTGCATGACGAGAAGGGACAACGTAGAACACGTCTCTGTCCTGGCACATTTCCGTGTGCCATACTTCCCTCCGGGTCTTCGGGCCTTGCGAAGCCCCGTGTACTGCGAGCGCTGCTACTCGCAGCTCAGAAGGACCGTGGAGCTAGCGGCGAATTCGGAGAGCTCTTCGCTGCACTGCGCCGCTCGCAAGCGGCTTCGTTCTTCGCCTTCTGCCGTCCGGCGACAGCTGAACTCCGGCGGTCAGTTGCAGCTCTGCCCAACAGCGTGTTCTCAGTTCTGCGGGCAAGCACGCCCTCTTGCCTTGGCCCCGAGAGCAAAGTCCCGAGCGAGCACTCGACTCCGTGCAATGCACCCGGAAGGACGCTCTCGCTCGTCTTTCAAGGAGCGATTCCTAACAGCACAAGCAGCAGAGGCACAAACTGCATGACGAGAAGGGACAACGTAGAACACGTCTCTGTCCTGGCACATTTCCGTGTGCCATACTTCCCTCCGGGTCTTCGGGCCTTGCGAAGCCCCGTGTACTGCGAGCGCTGCTACTCGCAGCTGAGAAGGACCGTGGAGCTAGCGGCGAATTCGGAGAGCTCTTCGCTGCACTGCGCCGCTCGCAAGCGGCTTCGTTCTTCGCCTTCTGCCGTCCGGCGACAGCTGAACTCCGGCGGTCAGTTGCAGCTCTGCCCAACAGCGTGTTCTCAGTTCTGCGGGCAAGCACGCCCTCTTGCCTTGGCCCCGAGAGCAAAGTCCCGAGCGAGCACTCGACTCCGTGCAATGCACCCGGAAGGACGCTCTCGCTCGTCTTTCAAGGAGCGATTCCTAACAGCACAAGCAGCAGAGGCACAAACTGCATGACGAGAAGGGACAACGTAGAACACGTCTCTGTCCTGGCACATTTCCGTGTGCCATACTTCCCTCCGGGTCTTCGGGCCTTGCGAAGCCCCGTGTACTGCGAGCGCTGCTACTCGCAGCTGAGAAGGACCGTGGAGCTAGCGGCGAATTCGGAGAGCTCTTCGCTGCACTGCGCCGCTCGCAAGCGGCTTCGTTCTTCGCCTTCTGCCGTCCGGCGACAGCTGAACTCCGGCGGTCAGTTGCAGCTCTGCCCAACAGCGTGTTCTCAGTTCTGCGGGCAAGCACGCCCTCTTGCCTTGGCCCCGAGAGCAAAGTCCCGAGCGAGCACTCGACTCAGTGCAATGCACCCGGAAGGACGCTCTCGCTCGTCTTTCAAGGAGCGATTCCTAACAGCACAAGCAGCAGAGGCACAAACTGCATGACGAGAAGGGACAACGTAGAACACGTCTCTGTCCTGGCACATTTCCGTGTGCCATACTTCCCTCCGGGTCTTCGGGCCTTGCGAAGCCCCGTGTACTGCGAGCGCTGCTACTCGCAGCTGAGAAGGACCGTGGAGCTAGCGGCGAATTCGGAGAGCTCTTCGCTGCACTGCGCCGCTCGCAAGCGGCTTCGTTCTTCGCCTTCTGCCGTCCGGCGAGAGCTGAACTCCGGCGGTCAGTTGCAGCTCTGCCCAACAGCGTGTTCTCAGTTCTGCGGGCAAGCACGCCCTCTTGCCTTGGCCCCGAGAGCAAAGTCCCGAGCGAGCACTCGACTCCGTGCAATGCACCCGGAAGGACGCTCTCGCTCGTCTTTCAAGGAGCGATTCCTAACAGCACAAGCAGCAGAGGCACAAACTGCATGACGAGAAGGGACAACGTAGAACACGTCTCTGTCCTGGCACATTTCCGTGTGCCATACTTCCCTCCGGGTCTTCGGGCCTTGCGAAGCCCCGTGTACTGCGAGCGCTGCTACTCGCAGCTGAGAAGGACCGTGGAGCTAGCGGCGAATTCGGAGAGCTCTTCGCTGCACTGCGCCGCTCGCAAGCGGCTTCGTTCTTCGCCTTCTGCCGTCCGGCGACAGCTGAACTCCGGCGGTCAGTTGCAGCTCTGCCCAACAGCGTGTTCTCAGTTCTGCGGGCAAGCACGCCCTCTTGCCTTGGCCCCGAGAGCAAAGTCCCGAGCGAGCACTCGACTCCGTGCAATGCACCCGGAAGGACGCTCTCGCTCGTCTTTCAAGGAGCGATTCCTAACAGCACAAGCAGCAGAGGCACAAACTGCATGACGAGAAGGGACAACGTAGAACACGTCTCTGTCCTGGCACATTTCCGTGTGCCATACTTCCCTCCGGGTCTTCGGGCCTTGCGAAGCCCCGTGTACTGCGAGCGCTGCTACTCGCAGCTGAGAAGGACCGTGGAGCTAGCGGCGAATTCGGAGAGCTCTTCGCTGCACTGCGCCGCTCGCAAGCGGCTTCGTTCTTCGCCTTCTGCCGTCCGGCGACAGCTGAACTCCGGCGGTCAGTTGCAGCTCTGCCCAACAGCGTGTTCTCAGTTCTGCGGGCAAGCACGCCCTCTTGCCTTGGCCCCGAGAGCAAAGTCCCGAGCGAGCACTCGACTCCGTGCAATGCACCCGGAAGGACGCTCTCGCTCGTCTTTCAAGGAGCGATTCCTAACAGCACAAGCAGCAGAGGCACAAACTGCATGACGAGAAGGGACAACGTAGAACACGTCTCTGTCCTGGCACATTTCCGTGTGCGATACTTCCCTCCGGGTCTTCGGGCCTTGCGAAGCCCCGTGTACTGCGAGCGCTGCTACTCGCAGCTCAGAAGGACCGTGGAGCTAGCGGCGAATTCGGAGAGCTCTTCGCTGCACTGCGCCGCTCGCAAGCGGCTTCGTTCTTCGCCTTCTGCCGTCCGGCGACAGCTGAACTCCGGCGGTCAGTTGCAGCTCTGCCCAACAGCGTGTTCTCAGTTCTGCGGGCAAGCACGCCCTCTTGCCTTGGCCCCGAGAGCAAAGTCCCGAGCGAGCACTCGACTCCGTGCAATGCACCCGGAAGGACGCTCTCGCTCGTCTTTCAAGGAGCGATTCCTAACAGCACAAGCAGCAGAGGCACAAACTGCATGACGAGAAGGGACAACGTAGAACACGTCTCTGTCCTGGCACATTTCCGTGTGCCATACTTCCCTCCGGGTCTTCGGGCCTTGCGAAGCCCCGTGTACTGCGAGCGCTGCTACTCGCAGCTCAGAAGGACCGTGGAGCTAGCGGCGAATTCGGAGAGCTCTTCGCTGCACTGCGCCGCTCGCAAGCGGCTTCGTTCTTCGCCTTCTGCCGTCCGGCGACAGCTGAACTCCGGCGGTCAGTTGCAGCTCTGCCCAACAGCGTGTTCTCAGTTCTGCGGGCAAGCACGCCCTCTTGCCTTGGCCCCGAGAGCAAAGTCCCGAGCGAGCACTCGACTCCGTGCAATGCACCCGGAAGGACGCTCTCGCTCGTCTTTCAAGGAGCGATTCCTAACAGCACAAGCAGCAGAGGCACAAACTGCATGACGAGAAGGGACAACGTAGAACACGTCTCTGTCCTGGCACATTTCCGTGTGCCATACTTCCCTCCGGGTCTTCGGGCCTTGCGAAGCCCCGTGTACTGCGAGCGCTGCTACTCGCAGCTGAGAAGGACCGTGGAGCTAGCGGCGAATTCGGAGAGCTCTTCGCTGCACTGCGCCGCTCGCAAGCGGCTTCGTTCTTCGCCTTCTGCCGTCCGGCGACAGCTGAACTCCGGCGGTCAGTTGCAGCTCTGCCCAACAGCGTGTTCTCAGTTCTGCGGGCAAGCACGCCCTCTTGCCTTGGCCCCGAGAGCAAAGTCCCGAGCGAGCACTCGACTCCGTGCAATGCACCCGGAAGGACGCTCTCGCTCGTCTTTCAAGGAGCGATTCCTAACAGCACAAGCAGCAGAGGCACAAACTGCATGACGAGAAGGGACAACGTAGAACACGTCTCTGTCCTGGCACATTTCCGTGTGCCATACTTCCCTCCGGGTCTTCGGGCCTTGCGAAGCCCCGTGTACTGCGAGCGCTGCTACTCGCAGCTGAGAAGGACCGTGGAGCTAGCGGCGAATTCGGAGAGCTCTTCGCTGCACTGCGCCGCTCGCAAGCGGCTTCGTTCTTCGCCTTCTGCCGTCCGGCGAGAGCTGAACTCCGGCGGTCAGTTGCAGCTCTGCCCAACAGCGTGTTCTCAGTTCTGCGGGCAAGCACGCCCTCTTGCCTTGGCCCCGAGAGCAAAGTCCCGAGCGAGCACTCGACTCCGTGCAATGCACCCGGAAGGACGCTCTCGCTCGTCTTTCAAGGAGCGATTCCTAACAGCACAAGCAGCAGAGGCACAAACTGCATGACGAGAAGGGACAACGTAGAACACGTCTCTGTCCTGGCACATTTCCGTGTGCCATACTTCCCTCCGGGTCTTCGGGCCTTGCGAAGCCCCGTGTACTGCGAGCGCTGCTACTCGCAGCTGAGAAGGACCGTGGAGCTAGCGGCGAATTCGGAGAGCTCTTCGCTGCACTGCGCCGCTCGCAAGCGGCTTCGTTCTTCGCCTTCTGCCGTCCGGCGACAGCTGAACTCCGGCGGTCAGTTGCAGCTCTGCCCAACAGCGTGTTCTCAGTTCTGCGGGCAAGCACGCCCTCTTGCCTTGGCCCCGAGAGCAAAGTCCCGAGCGAGCACTCGACTCCGTGCAATGCACCCGGAAGGACGCTCTCGCTCGTCTTTCAAGGAGCGATTCCTAACAGCACAAGCAGCAGAGGCACAAACTGCATGACGAGAAGGGACAACGTAGAACACGTCTCTGTCCTGGCACATTTCCGTGTGCCATACTTCCCTCCGGGTCTTCGGGCCTTGCGAAGCCCCGTGTACTGCGAGCGCTGCTACTCGCAGCTCAGAAGGACCGTGGAGCTAGCGGCGAATTCGGAGAGCTCTTCGCTGCACTGCGCCGCTCGCAAGCGGCTTCGTTCTTCGCCTTCTGCCGTCCGGCGACAGCTGAACTCCGGCGGTCAGTTGCAGCTCTGCCCAACAGCGTGTTCTCAGTTCTGCGGGCAAGCACGCCCTCTTGCCTTGGCCCCGAGAGCAAAGTCCCGAGCGAGCACTCGACTCCGTGCAATGCACCCGGAAGGACGCTCTCGCTCGTCTTTCAAGGAGCGATTCCTAACAGCACAAGCAGCAGAGGCACAAACTGCATGACGAGAAGGGACAACGTAGAACACGTCTCTGTCCTGGCACATTTCCGTGTGCCATACTTCCCTCCGGGTCTTCGGGCCTTGCGAAGCCCCGTGTACTGCGAGCGCTGCTACTCGCAGCTGAGAAGGACCGTGGAGCTAGCGGCGAATTCGGAGAGCTCTTCGCTGCACTGCGCCGCTCGCAAGCGGCTTCGTTCTTCGCCTTCTGCCGTCCGGCGACAGCTGAACTCCGGCGGTCAGTTGCAGCTCTGCCCAACAGCGTGTTCTCAGTTCTGCGGGCAAGCACGCCCTCTTGCCTTGGCCCCGAGAGCAAAGTCCCGAGCGAGCACTCGACTCCGTGCAATGCACCCGGAAGGACGCTCTCGCTCGTCTTTCAAGGAGCGATTCCTAACAGCACAAGCAGCAGAGGCACAAACTGCATGACGAGAAGGGACAACGTAGAACACGTCTCTGTCA
>NW_028276179.1:0-40866 GCF_052056855.1 Sturnus vulgaris
GCTTCGTTCTTCGCCTTCTGCCGTCCGGCGAGAGCTGAACTCCAGCGGTCAGTTGCAGCTCTGCCCAACAGCGTGTTCTCAGTTCTGCGGGCAAGCACGCCCTCTTGCCTTGGCCCCGAGAGCAAAGCCCCGAGCGAGCACTCGACTCAGTGCAATGCACCCGGAAGGACGCTCTCGCTCGCCTTTCAAGGAGCGATTCCTAACAGCAGAAGCAGCAGAGGCACAAACTGCATGACGAGAAGGGACAACGTAGAACACGTCTCTGTCCTGGCGCATTTTCGTGTGCGAAACTTCCCTCCGGGTCTTCGGGCCTTGCGAAGCCCTGTGTACTGCGAGCGCTGCTACTCGCAGCTGAGAAGGACCGTGGAGCTAGCGGCGAATTCGGAGAGCTCTTCGCTGCACTGCGCCGCTCGCAAGCGGCTTCGTTCTTCGCCTTCTGCCGTCCGGCGAGAGCTGAACTCCAGCGGTCAGTTGCAGCTCTGCCCAACAGCGTGTTCTCAGTTCTGCGGGCAAGCACGCCCTCTTGCCTTGGCCCCGAGTGCAAAGTCCCGAGCGAGCACTCGACTCAGTGCAATGCACCCGGAAGGACGCTCTCGCTCGCCTTTCAAGGAGCGATTCCTAACAGCAGAAGCAGCAGAGGCACAAACTGCATGACGAGAAGGGACAACGTAGAACACGTCTCTGTCCTGGCGCATTTTCGTGTGCGATACTTCCCTCCGGGTCTTCGGGCCTTGCGAAGCCCTGTGTACTGCGAGCGCTGCTACTCGCAGCTGAGAAGGACCGTGGAGCTAGCGGCGAATTCGGAGAGCTCTTCGCTGCACTGCGCCGCTCGCAAGCGGCTTCGTTCTTCGCCTTCTGCCGTCCGGCGAGAGCTGAACTCCAGCGGTCAGTTGCAGCTCTGCCCAACAGCGTGTTCTCAGTTCTGCGGGCAAGCACGCCCTCTTGCCTTGGCCCCGAGAGCAAAGCCCCGAGCGAGCACTCGACTCAGTGCAATGCACCCGGAAGGACGCTCTCGCTCGCCTTTCAAGGAGCGATTCCTAACAGCAGAAGCAGCAGAGGCACAAACTGCATGACGAGAAGGGACAACGTAGAACACGTCTCTGTCCTGGCGCATTTTCGTGTGCGATACTTCCCTCCGGGTCTTCGGGCCTTGCGAAGCTCTGTGTACTGCGAGCGCTGCTACTCGCAGCTGAGAAGGACCGTGGAGCTAGCGGCGAATTCGGAGAGCTCTTCGCTGCACTGCGCCGCTCGCAAGCGGCTTCGTTCTTCGCCTTCTGCCGTCCGGCGAGAGCTGAACTCCAGCGGTCAGTTGCAGCTCTGCCCAACAGCGTGTTCTCAGTTCTGCGGGCAAGCACGCCCTCTTGCCTTGGCCCCGAGTGCAAAGTCCCGAGCGAGCACTCGACTCAGTGCAATGCACCCGGAAGGACGCTCTCGCTCGTCTTTCAAGGAGCGATTACCTACAGCAGAAGCAGCAGAGGCACAAACTGCATGACGAGAAGGGACAACGTAGAACACGTCTCTGTCCTGGCGCATTTTCGTGTGCGATACTTCCCTCCGGGTCTTCGGGCCTTGCGAAGCTCTGTGTACTGCGAGCGCTGCTACTCGCAGCTGAGAAGGACCGTGGAGCTAGCTGCGAATTCGGAGAGCTCTTCGCTGCACTGCGCCGCTCGCAAGCGGCTTCGTTCTTCGCCTTCTGCCGTCCGGCGAGAGCTGAACTCCAGCGGTCAGTTGCAGCTCTGCCCAACAGCGTGTTCTCAGTTCTGCGGGCAAGCACGCCCTCTTGCCTTGGCCCCGAGAGCAAAGTCCCGAGCGAGCACTCGACTCAGTGCAATGCACCCGGAAGGACGCTCTCGCTCGCCTTTCAAGGAGCGATTCCTAACAGCAGAAGCAGCAGAGGCACAAACTGCATGACGAGAAGGGACAACGTAGAACACGTCTCTGTCCTGGCGCATTTTCGTGTGCGATACTTCCCTCCGGGTCTTCGGGCCTTGCGAAGCCCTGTGTACTGCGAGCGCTGCTACTCGCAGCTGAGAAGGACCGTGGAGCTAGCGGCGAATTCGGAGAGCTCTTCGCTGCACTGCGCCGCTCGCAAGCGGCTTCGTTCTTCGCCTTCTGCCGTCCGGCGAGAGCTGAACTCCAGCGGTCAGTTGCAGCTCTGCCCAACAGCGTGTTCTCAGTTCTGCGGGCAAGCACGCCCTCTTGCCTTGGCCCCGAGAGCAAAGTCCCGAGCGAGCACTCGACTCAGTGCAATGCACCCGGAAGGACGCTCTCGCTCGCCTTTCAAGGAGCGATTCCTAACAGCAGAAGCAGCAGAGGCACAAACTGCATGACGAGAAGGGACAACGTAGAACACGTCTCTGTCCTGGCGCATTTCCGTGTGCCATACTTCCCTCCGGGTCTTCGGGCCTTGCGAAGCTCTGTGTACTGCGAGCGCTGCTACTCGCAGCTGAGAAGGACCGTGGAGCTAGCGGCGAATTCGGAGAGCTCTTCGCTGCACTGCGCCGCTCGCAAGCGGCTTCGTTCTTCGCCTTCTGCCGTCCGGCGAGAGCTGAACTCCAGCGGTCAGTTGCAGCTCTGCCCAACAGCGTGTTCTCAGTTCTGCGGGCAAGCACGCCCTCTTGCCTTGGCCCCGAGAGCAAAGTCCCGAGCGAGCACTCGACTCAGTGCAATGCACCCGGAAGGACGCTCTCGCTCGCCTTTCAAGGAGCGATTCCTAACAGCAGAAGCAGCAGAGGCACAAACTGCATGACGAGAAGGGACAACGTAGAACACGTCTCTGTCCTGGCGCATTTTCGTGTGCGATACTTCCCTCCGGGTCTTCGGGCCTTGCGAAGCCCTGTGTACTGCGAGCGCTGCTACTCGCAGCTGAGAAGGACCGTGGAGCTAGCGGCGAATTCGGAGAGCTCTTCGCTGCACTGCGCCGCTCGCAAGCGGCTTCGTTCTTCGCCTTCTGCCGTCCGGCGAGAGCTGAACTCCAGCGGTCAGTTTCAGCTCTGCCCAACAGCGTGTTCTCAGTTCTGCGGGCAAGCACGCCCTCTTGCCTTGGCCCCGAGAGCAAAGCCCCGAGCGAGCACTCGACTCAGTGCAATGCACCCGGAAGGACGCTCTCGCTCGCCTTTCAAGGAGCGATTCCTAACAGCAGAAGCAGCAGAGGCACAAACTGCATGACGAGAAGGGACAACGTAGAACACGTCTCTGTCCTGGCGCATTTTCGTGTGCGATACTTCCCTCCGGGTCTTCGGGCCTTGCGAAGCCCTGTGTACTGCGAGCGCTGCTACTCGCAGCTGAGAAGGACCGTGGAGCTAGCGGCGAATTCGGAGAGCTCTTCGCTGCACTGCGCCGCTCGCAAGCGGCTTCGTTCTTCGCCTTCTGCCGTCCGGCGAGAGCTGAACTCCAGCGGTCAGTTGCAGCTCTGCCCAACAGCGTGTTCTCAGTTCTGCGGGCAAGCACGCCCTCTTGCCTTGGCCCCGAGAGCAAAGCCCCGAGCGAGCACTCGACTCAGTGCAATGCACCCGGAAGGACGCTCTCGCTCGCCTTTCAAGGAGCGATTCCTAACAGCAGAAGCAGCAGAGGCACAAACTGCATGACGAGAAGGGACAACGTAGAACACGTCTCTGTCCTGGCGCATTTTCGTGTGCGAAACTTCCCTCCGGGTCTTCGGGCCTTGCGAAGCCCTGTGTACTGCGAGCGCTGCTACTCGCAGCTGAGAAGGACCGTGGAGCTAGCGGCGAATTCGGAGAGCTCTTCGCTGCACTGCGCCGCTCGCAAGCGGCTTCGTTCTTCGCCTTCTGCCGTCCGGCGAGAGCTGAACTCCAGCGGTCAGTTGCAGCTCTGCCCAACAGCGTGTTCTCAGTTCTGCGGGCAAGCACGCCCTCTTGCCTTGGCCCCGAGTGCAAAGTCCCGAGCGAGCACTCGACTCAGTGCAATGCACCCGGAAGGACGCTCTCGCTCGCCTTTCAAGGAGCGATTCCTAACAGCAGAAGCAGCAGAGGCACAAACTGCATGACGAGAAGGGACAACGTAGAACACGTCTCTGTCCTGGCGCATTTTCGTGTGCGATACTTCCCTCCGGGTCTTCGGGCCTTGCGAAGCCCTGTGTACTGCGAGCGCTGCTACTCGCAGCTGAGAAGGACCGTGGAGCTAGCGGCGAATTCGGAGAGCTCTTCGCTGCACTGCGCCGCTCGCAAGCGGCTTCGTTCTTCGCCTTCTGCCGTCCGGCGAGAGCTGAACTCCAGCGGTCAGTTGCAGCTCTGCCCAACAGCGTGTTCTCAGTTCTGCGGGCAAGCACGCCCTCTTGCCTTGGCCCCGAGAGCAAAGCCCCGAGCGAGCACTCGACTCAGTGCAATGCACCCGGAAGGACGCTCTCGCTCGCCTTTCAAGGAGCGATTCCTAACAGCAGAAGCAGCAGAGGCACAAACTGCATGACGAGAAGGGACAACGTAGAACACGTCTCTGTCCTGGCGCATTTTCGTGTGCGATACTTCCCTCCGGGTCTTCGGGCCTTGCGAAGCTCTGTGTACTGCGAGCGCTGCTACTCGCAGCTGAGAAGGACCGTGGAGCTAGCGGCGAATTCGGAGAGCTCTTCGCTGCACTGCGCCGCTCGCAAGCGGCTTCGTTCTTCGCCTTCTGCCGTCCGGCGAGAGCTGAACTCCAGCGGTCAGTTGCAGCTCTGCCCAACAGCGTGTTCTCAGTTCTGCGGGCAAGCACGCCCTCTTGCCTTGGCCCCGAGTGCAAAGTCCCGAGCGAGCACTCGACTCAGTGCAATGCACCCGGAAGGACGCTCTCGCTCGTCTTTCAAGGAGCGATTACCTACAGCAGAAGCAGCAGAGGCACAAACTGCATGACGAGAAGGGACAACGTAGAACACGTCTCTGTCCTGGCGCATTTTCGTGTGCGATACTTCCCTCCGGGTCTTCGGGCCTTGCGAAGCTCTGTGTACTGCGAGCGCTGCTACTCGCAGCTGAGAAGGACCGTGGAGCTAGCTGCGAATTCGGAGAGCTCTTCGCTGCACTGCGCCGCTCGCAAGCGGCTTCGTTCTTCGCCTTCTGCCGTCCGGCGAGAGCTGAACTCCAGCGGTCAGTTGCAGCTCTGCCCAACAGCGTGTTCTCAGTTCTGCGGGCAAGCACGCCCTCTTGCCTTGGCCCCGAGAGCAAAGTCCCGAGCGAGCACTCGACTCAGTGCAATGCACCCGGAAGGACGCTCTCGCTCGCCTTTCAAGGAGCGATTCCTAACAGCAGAAGCAGCAGAGGCACAAACTGCATGACGAGAAGGGACAACGTAGAACACGTCTCTGTCCTGGCGCATTTTCGTGTGCGATACTTCCCTCCGGGTCTTCGGGCCTTGCGAAGCCCTGTGTACTGCGAGCGCTGCTACTCGCAGCTGAGAAGGACCGTGGAGCTAGCGGCGAATTCGGAGAGCTCTTCGCTGCACTGCGCCGCTCGCAAGCGGCTTCGTTCTTCGCCTTCTGCCGTCCGGCGAGAGCTGAACTCCAGCGGTCAGTTGCAGCTCTGCCCAACAGCGTGTTCTCAGTTCTGCGGGCAAGCACGCCCTCTTGCCTTGGCCCCGAGAGCAAAGTCCCGAGCGAGCACTCGACTCAGTGCAATGCACCCGGAAGGACGCTCTCGCTCGCCTTTCAAGGAGCGATTCCTAACAGCAGAAGCAGCAGAGGCACAAACTGCATGACGAGAAGGGACAACGTAGAACACGTCTCTGTCCTGGCGCATTTCCGTGTGCCATACTTCCCTCCGGGTCTTCGGGCCTTGCGAAGCTCTGTGTACTGCGAGCGCTGCTACTCGCAGCTGAGAAGGACCGTGGAGCTAGCGGCGAATTCGGAGAGCTCTTCGCTGCACTGCGCCGCTCGCAAGCGGCTTCGTTCTTCGCCTTCTGCCGTCCGGCGAGAGCTGAACTCCAGCGGTCAGTTGCAGCTCTGCCCAACAGCGTGTTCTCAGTTCTGCGGGCAAGCACGCCCTCTTGCCTTGGCCCCGAGAGCAAAGTCCCGAGCGAGCACTCGACTCAGTGCAATGCACCCGGAAGGACGCTCTCGCTCGCCTTTCAAGGAGCGATTCCTAACAGCAGAAGCAGCAGAGGCACAAACTGCATGACGAGAAGGGACAACGTAGAACACGTCTCTGTCCTGGCGCATTTTCGTGTGCGATACTTCCCTCCGGGTCTTCGGGCCTTGCGAAGCCCTGTGTACTGCGAGCGCTGCTACTCGCAGCTGAGAAGGACCGTGGAGCTAGCGGCGAATTCGGAGAGCTCTTCGCTGCACTGCGCCGCTCGCAAGCGGCTTCGTTCTTCGCCTTCTGCCGTCCGGCGAGAGCTGAACTCCAGCGGTCAGTTTCAGCTCTGCCCAACAGCGTGTTCTCAGTTCTGCGGGCAAGCACGCCCTCTTGCCTTGGCCCCGAGAGCAAAGCCCCGAGCGAGCACTCGACTCAGTGCAATGCACCCGGAAGGACGCTCTCGCTCGCCTTTCAAGGAGCGATTCCTAACAGCAGAAGCAGCAGAGGCACAAACTGCATGACGAGAAGGGACAACGTAGAACACGTCTCTGTCCTGGCGCATTTTCGTGTGCGATACTTCCCTCCGGGTCTTCGGGCCTTGCGAAGCCCTGTGTACTGCGAGCGCTGCTACTCGCAGCTGAGAAGGACCGTGGAGCTAGCGGCGAATTCGGAGAGCTCTTCGCTGCACTGCGCCGCTCGCAAGCGGCTTCGTTCTTCGCCTTCTGCCGTCCGGCGAGAGCTGAACTCCAGCGGTCAGTTGCAGCTCTGCCCAACAGCGTGTTCTCAGTTCTGCGGGCAAGCACGCCCTCTTGCCTTGGCCCCGAGAGCAAAGCCCCGAGCGAGCACTCGACTCAGTGCAATGCACCCGGAAGGACGCTCTCGCTCGCCTTTCAAGGAGCGATTCCTAACAGCAGAAGCAGCAGAGGCACAAACTGCATGACGAGAAGGGACAACGTAGAACACGTCTCTGTCCTGGCGCATTTTCGTGTGCGAAACTTCCCTCCGGGTCTTCGGGCCTTGCGAAGCCCTGTGTACTGCGAGCGCTGCTACTCGCAGCTGAGAAGGACCGTGGAGCTAGCGGCGAATTCGGAGAGCTCTTCGCTGCACTGCGCCGCTCGCAAGCGGCTTCGTTCTTCGCCTTCTGCCGTCCGGCGAGAGCTGAACTCCAGCGGTCAGTTGCAGCTCTGCCCAACAGCGTGTTCTCAGTTCTGCGGGCAAGCACGCCCTCTTGCCTTGGCCCCGAGAGCAAAGCCCCGAGCGAGCACTCGACTCAGTGCAATGCACCCGGAAGGACGCTCTCGCTCGCCTTTCAAGGAGCGATTCCTAACAGCAGAAGCAGCAGAGGCACAAACTGCATGACGAGAAGGGACAACGTAGAACACGTCTCTGTCCTGGCGCATTTTCGTGTGCGATACTTCCCTCCGGGTCTTCGGGCCTTGCGAAGCCCTGTGTACTGCGAGCGCTGCTACTCGCAGCTGAGAAGGACCGTGGAGCTAGCGGCGAATTCGGAGAGCTCTTCGCTGCACTGCGCCGCTCGCAAGCGGCTTCGTTCTTCGCCTTCTGCCGTCCGGCGAGAGCTGAACTCCAGCGGTCAGTTGCAGCTCTGCCCAACAGCGTGTTCTCAGTTCTGCGGGCAAGCACGCCCTCTTGCCTTGGCCCCGAGAGCAAAGCCCCGAGCGAGCACTCGACTCAGTGCAATGCACCCGGAAGGACGCTCTCGCTCGCCTTTCAAGGAGCGATTCCTAACAGCAGAAGCAGCAGAGGCACAAACTGCATGACGAGAAGGGACAACGTAGAACACGTCTCTGTCCTGGCGCATTTTCGTGTGCGATACTTCCCTCCGGGTCTTCGGGCCTTGCGAAGCTCTGTGTACTGCGAGCGCTGCTACTCGCAGCTGAGAAGGACCGTGGAGCTAGCGGCGAATTCGGAGAGCTCTTCGCTGCACTGCGCCGCTCGCAAGCGGCTTCGTTCTTCGCCTTCTGCCGTCCGGCGAGAGCTGAACTCCAGCGGTCAGTTGCAGCTCTGCCCAACAGCGTGTTCTCAGTTCTGCGGGCAAGCACGCCCTCTTGCCTTGGCCCCGAGTGCAAAGTCCCGAGCGAGCACTCGACTCAGTGCAATGCACCCGGAAGGACGCTCTCGCTCGTCTTTCAAGGAGCGATTCCTAACAGCAGAAGCAGCAGAGGCACAAACTGCATGACGAGAAGGGACAACGTAGAACACGTCTCTGTCCTGGCGCATTTTCGTGTGCGATACTTCCCTCCGGGTCTTCGGGCCTTGCGAAGCCCTGTGTACTGCGAGCGCTGCTACTCGCAGCTGAGAAGGACCGTGGAGCTAGCGGCGAATTCGGAGAGCTCTTCGCTGCACTGCGCCGCTCGCAAGCGGCTTCGTTCTTCGCCTTCTGCCGTCCGGCGAGAGCTGAACTCCAGCGGTCAGTTGCAGCTCTGCCCAACAGCGTGTTCTCAGTTCTGCGGGCAAGCACGCCCTCTTGCCTTGGCCCCGAGTGCAAAGTCCCGAGCGAGCACTCGACTCAGTGCAATGCACCCGGAAGGACGCTCTCGCTCGCCTTTCAAGGAGCGATTACCTACAGCAGAAGCAGCAGAGGCACAAACTGCATGACGAGAAGGGACAACGTAGAACACGTCTCTGTCCTGGCGCATTTTCGTGTGCGATACTTCCCTCCGGGTCTTCGGGCCTTGCGAAGCCCTGTGTACTGCGAGCGCTGCTACTCGCAGCTGAGAAGGACCGTGGAGCTAGCGGCGAATTCGGAGAGCTCTTCGCTGCACTGCGCCGCTCGCAAGCGGCTTCGTTCTTCGCCTTCTGCCGTCCGGCGAGAGCTGAACTCCAGCGGTCAGTTGCAGCTCTGCCCAACAGCGTGTTCTCAGTTCTGCGGGCAAGCACGCCCTCTTGCCTTGGCCCCGAGAGCAAAGTCCCGAGCGAGCACTCGACTCAGTGCAATGCACCCGGAAGGACGCTCTCGCTCGCCTTTCAAGGAGCGATTCCTAACAGCAGAAGCAGCAGAGGCACAAACTGCATGACGAGAAGGGACAACGTAGAACACGTCTCTGTCCTGGCGCATTTCCGTGTGCCATACTTCCCTCCGGGTCTTCGGGCCTTGCGAAGCCCTGTGTACTGCGAGCGCTGCTACTCGCAGCTGAGAAGGACCGTGGAGCTAGCGGCGAATTCGGAGAGCTCTTCGCTGCACTGCGCCGCTCGCAAGCGGCTTCGTTCTTCGCCTTCTGCCGTCCGGCGAGAGCTGAACTCCAGCGGTCAGTTGCAGCTCTGCCCAACAGCGTGTTCTCAGTTCTGCGGGCAAGCACGCCCTCTTGCCTTGGCCCCGAGAGCAAAGTCCCGAGCGAGCACTCGACTCAGTGCAATGCACCCGGAAGGACGCTCTCGCTCGCCTTTCAAGGAGCGATTCCTAACAGCAGAAGCAGCAGAGGCACAAACTGCATGACGAGAAGGGACAACGTAGAACACGTCTCTGTCCTGGCGCATTTTCGTGTGCGATACTTCCCTCCGGGTCTTCGGGCCTTGCGAAGCCCTGTGTACTGCGAGCGCTGCTACTCGCAGCTGAGAAGGACCGTGGAGCTAGCGGCGAATTCGGAGAGCTCTTCGCTGCACTGCGCCGCTCGCAAGCGGCTTCGTTCTTCGCCTTCTGCCGTCCGGCGAGAGCTGAACTCCAGCGGTCAGTTGCAGCTCTGCCCAACAGCGTGTTCTCAGTTCTGCGGGCAAGCACGCCCTCTTGCCTTGGCCCCGAGAGCAAAGCCCCGAGCGAGCACTCGACTCAGTGCAATGCACCCGGAAGGACGCTCTCGCTCGCCTTTCAAGGAGCGATTCCTAACAGCAGAAGCAGCAGAGGCACAAACTGCATGACGAGAAGGGACAACGTAGAACACGTCTCTGTCCTGGCGCATTTTCGTGTGCGATACTTCCCTCCGGGTCTTCGGGCCTTGCGAAGCCCTGTGTACTGCGAGCGCTGCTACTCGCAGCTGAGAAGGACCGTGGAGCTAGCGGCGAATTCGGAGAGCTCTTCGCTGCACTGCGCCGCTCGCAAGCGGCTTCGTTCTTCGCCTTCTGCCGTCCGGCGAGAGCTGAACTCCAGCGGTCAGTTGCAGCTCTGCCCAACAGCGTGTTCTCAGTTCTGCGGGCAAGCACGCCCTCTTGCCTTGGCCCCGAGAGCAAAGCCCCGAGCGAGCACTCGACTCAGTGCAATGCACCCGGAAGGACGCTCTCGCTCGCCTTTCAAGGAGCGATTCCTAACAGCAGAAGCAGCAGAGGCACAAACTGCATGACGAGAAGGGACAACGTAGAACACGTCTCTGTCCTGGCGCATTTTCGTGTGCGATACTTCCCTCCTGGTCTTCGGGCCTTGCGAAGCCCTGTGTACTGCGAGCGCTGCTACTCGCAGCTGAGAAGGACCGTGGAGCTAGCGGCGAATTCGGAGAGCTCTTCGCTGCACTGCGCCGCTCGCAAGCGGCTTCGTTCTTCGCCTTCTGCCGTCCGGCGAGAGCTGAACTCCAGCGGTCAGTTGCAGCTCTGCCCAACAGCGTGTTCTCAGTTCTGCGGGCAAGCACGCCCTCTTGCCTTGGCCCCGAGAGCAAAGCCCCGAGCGAGCACTCGACTCAGTGCAATGCACCCGGAAGGACGCTCTCGCTCGCCTTTCAAGGAGCGATTCCTAACAGCAGAAGCAGCAGAGGCACAAACTGCATGACGAGAAGGGACAACGTAGAACACGTCTCTGTCCTGGCGCATTTTCGTGTGCGAAACTTCCCTCCGGGTCTTCGGGCCTTGCGAAGCCCTGTGTACTGCGAGCGCTGCTACTCGCAGCTGAGAAGGACCGTGGAGCTAGCGGCGAATTCGGAGAGCTCTTCGCTGCACTGCGCCGCTCGCAAGCGGCTTCGTTCTTCGCCTTCTGCCGTCCGGCGAGAGCTGAACTCCAGCGGTCAGTTGCAGCTCTGCCCAACAGCGTGTTCTCAGTTCTGCGGGCAAGCACGCCCTCTTGCCTTGGCCCCGAGAGCAAAGCCCCGAGCGAGCACTCGACTCAGTGCAATGCACCCGGAAGGACGCTCTCGCTCGCCTTTCAAGGAGCGATTCCTAACAGCAGAAGCAGCAGAGGCACAAACTGCATGACGAGAAGGGACAACGTAGAACACGTCTCTGTCCTGGCGCATTTTCGTGTGCGATACTTCCCTCCGGGTCTTCGGGCCTTGCGAAGCCCTGTGTACTGCGAGCGCTGCTACTCGCAGCTGAGAAGGACCGTGGAGCTAGCGGCGAATTCGGAGAGCTCTTCGCTGCACTGCGCCGCTCGCAAGCGGCTTCGTTCTTCGCCTTCTGCCGTCCGGCGAGAGCTGAACTCCAGCGGTCAGTTGCAGCTCTGCCCAACAGCGTGTTCTCAGTTCTGCGGGCAAGCACGCCCTCTTGCCTTGGCCCCGAGAGCAAAGCCCCGAGCGAGCACTCGACTCAGTGCAATGCACCCGGAAGGACGCTCTCGCTCGCCTTTCAAGGAGCGATTCCTAACAGCAGAAGCAGCAGAGGCACAAACTGCATGACGAGAAGGGACAACGTAGAACACGTCTCTGTCCTGGCGCATTTTCGTGTGCGATACTTCCCTCCGGGTCTTCGGGCCTTGCGAAGCCCTGTGTACTGCGAGCGCTGCTACTCGCAGCTGAGAAGGACCGTGGAGCTAGCGGCGAATTCGGAGAGCTCTTCGCTGCACTGCGCCGCTCGCAAGCGGCTTCGTTCTTCGCCTTCTGCCGTCCGGCGAGAGCTGAACTCCAGCGGTCAGTTGCAGCTCTGCCCAACAGCGTGTTCTCAGTTCTGCGGGCAAGCACGCCCTCTTGCCTTGGCCCCGAGAGCAAAGTCCCGAGCGAGCACTCGACTCAGTGCAATGCACCCGGAAGGACGCTCTCGCTCGCCTTTCAAGGAGCGATTCCTAACAGCAGAAGCAGCAGAGGCACAAACTGCATGACGAGAAGGGACAACGTAGAACACGTCTCTGTCCTGGCGCATTTTCGTGTGCGATACTTCCCTCCGGGTCTTCGGGCCTTGCGAAGCCCTGTGTACTGCGAGCGCTGCTACTCGCAGCTGAGAAGGACCGTGGAGCTAGCGGCGAATTCGGAGAGCTCTTCGCTGCACTGCGCCGCTCGCAAGCGGCTTCGTTCTTCGCCTTCTGCCGTCCGGCGAGAGCTGAACTCCAGCGGTCAGTTGCAGCTCTGCCCAACAGCGTGTTCTCAGTTCTGCGGGCAAGCACGCCCTCTTGCCTTGGCCCCGAGTGCAAAGTCCCGAGCGAGCACTCGACTCAGTGCAATGCACCCGGAAGGACGCTCTCGCTCGCCTTTCAAGGAGCGATTACCTACAGCAGAAGCAGCAGAGGCACAAACTGCATGACGAGAAGGGACAACGTAGAACACGTCTCTGTCCTGGCGCATTTTCGTGTGCGATACTTCCCTCCGGGTCTTCGGGCCTTGCGAAGCCCTGTGTACTGCGAGCGCTGCTACTCGCAGCTGAGAAGGACCGTGGAGCTAGCGGCGAATTCGGAGAGCTCTTCGCTGCACTGCGCCGCTCGCAAGCGGCTTCGTTCTTCGCCTTCTGCCGTCCGGCGAGAGCTGAACTCCAGCGGTCAGTTGCAGCTCTGCCCAACAGCGTGTTCTCAGTTCTGCGGGCAAGCACGCCCTCTTGCCTTGGCCCCGAGAGCAAAGTCCCGAGCGAGCACTCGACTCAGTGCAATGCACCCGGAAGGACGCTCTCGCTCGTCTTTCAAGGAGCGATTACCTACAGCAGAAGCAGCAGAGGCACAAACTGCATGACGAGAAGGGACAACGTAGAACACGTCTCTGTCCTGGCGCATTTTCGTGTGCGATACTTCCCTCCGGGTCTTCGGGCCTTGCGAAGCCCTGTGTACTGCGAGCGCTGCTACTCGCAGCTGAGAAGGACCGTGGAGCTAGCGGCGAATTCGGAGAGCTCTTCGCTGCACTGCGCCGCTCGCAAGCGGCTTCGTTCTTCGCCTTCTGCCGTCCGGCGAGAGCTGAACTCCAGCGGTCAGTTGCAGCTCTGCCCAACAGCGTGTTCTCAGTTCTGCGGGCAAGCACGCCCTCTTGCCTTGGCCCCGAGAGCAAAGCCCCGAGCGAGCACTCGACTCAGTGCAATGCACCCGGAAGGACGCTCTCGCTCGCCTTTCAAGGAGCGATTCCTAACAGCAGAAGCAGCAGAGGCACAAACTGCATGACGAGAAGGGACAACGTAGAACACGTCTCTGTCCTGGCGCATTTTCGTGTGCGATACTTCCCTCCGGGTCTTCGGGCCTTGCGAAGCCCTGTGTACTGCGAGCGCTGCTACTCGCAGCTGAGAAGGACCGTGGAGCTAGCGGCGAATTCGGAGAGCTCTTCGCTGCACTGCGCCGCTCGCAAGCGGCTTCGTTCTTCGCCTTCTGCCGTCCGGCGAGAGCTGAACTCCAGCGGTCAGTTGCAGCTCTGCCCAACAGCGTGTTCTCAGTTCTGCGGGCAAGCACGCCCTCTTGCCTTGGCCCCGAGTGCAAAGTCCCGAGCGAGCACTCGACTCAGTGCAATGCACCCGGAAGGACGCTCTCGCTCGTCTTTCAAGGAGCGATTCCTAACAGCAGAAGCAGCAGAGGCACAAACTGCATGACGAGAAGGGACAACGTAGAACACGTCTCTGTCCTGGCGCATTTTCGTGTGCGATACTTCCCTCCGGGTCTTCGGGCCTTGCGAAGCTCTGTGTACTGCGAGCGCTGCTACTCGCAGCTGAGAAGGACCGTGGAGCTAGCGGCGAATTCGGAGAGCTCTTCGCTGCACTGCGCCGCTCGCAAGCGGCTTCGTTCTTCGCCTTCTGCCGTCCGGCGAGAGCTGAACTCCAGCGGTCAGTTGCAGCTCTGCCCAACAGCGTGTTCTCAGTTCTGCGGGCAAGCACGCCCTCTTGCCTTGGCCCCGAGTGCAAAGTCCCGAGCGAGCACTCGACTCAGTGCAATGCACCCGGAAGGACGCTCTCGCTCGTCTTTCAAGGAGCGATTACCTACAGCAGAAGCAGCAGAGGCACAAACTGCATGACGAGAAGGGACAACGTAGAACACGTCTCTGTCCTGGCGCATTTTCGTGTGCGATACTTCCCTCCGGGTCTTCGGGCCTTGCGAAGCTCTGTGTACTGCGAGCGCTGCTACTCGCAGCTGAGAAGGACCGTGGAGCTAGCGGCGAATTCGGAGAGCTCTTCGCTGCACTGCGCCGCTCGCAAGCGGCTTCGTTCTTCGCCTTCTGCCGTCCGGCGAGAGCTGAACTCCAGCGGTCAGTTGCAGCTCTGCCCAACAGCGTGTTCTCAGTTCTGCGGGCAAGCACGCCCTCTTGCCTTGGCCCCGAGTGCAAAGTCCCGAGCGAGCACTCGACTCAGTGCAATGCACCCGGAAGGACGCTCTCGCTCGTCTTTCAAGGAGCGATTACCTACAGCAGAAGCAGCAGAGGCACAAACTGCATGACGAGAAGGGACAACGTAGAACACGTCTCTGTCCTGGCGCATTTTCGTGTGCGATACTTCCCTCCGGGTCTTCGGGCCTTGCGAAGCTCTGTGTACTGCGAGCGCTGCTACTCGCAGCTGAGAAGGACCGTGGAGCTAGCGGCGAATTCGGAGAGCTCTTCGCTGCACTGCGCCGCTCGCAAGCGGCTTCGTTCTTCGCCTTCTGCCGTCCGGCGAGAGCTGAACTCCAGCGGTCAGTTGCAGCTCTGCCCAACAGCGTGTTCTCAGTTCTGCGGGCAAGCACGCCCTCTTGCCTTGGCCCCGAGAGCAAAGTCCCGAGCGAGCACTCGACTCAGTGCAATGCACCCGGAAGGACGCTCTCGCTCGCCTTTCAAGGAGCGATTCCTAACAGCAGAAGCAGCAGAGGCACAAACTGCATGACGAGAAGGGACAACGTAGAACACGTCTCTGTCCTGGCGCATTTTCGTGTGCGATACTTCCCTCCGGGTCTTCGGGCCTTGCGAAGCCCTGTGTACTGCGAGCGCTGCTACTCGCAGCTGAGAAGGACCGTGGAGCTAGCGGCGAATTCGGAGAGCTCTTCGCTGCACTGCGCCGCTCGCAAGCGGCTTCGTTCTTCGCCTTCTGCCGTCCGGCGAGAGCTGAACTCCAGCGGTCAGTTGCAGCTCTGCCCAACAGCGTGTTCTCAGTTCTGCGGGCAAGCACGCCCTCTTGCCTTGGCCCCGAGAGCAAAGTCCCGAGCGAGCACTCGACTCAGTGCAATGCACCCGGAAGGACGCTCTCGCTCGCCTTTCAAGGAGCGATTCCTAACAGCAGAAGCAGCAGAGGCACAAACTGCATGACGAGAAGGGACAACGTAGAACACGTCTCTGTCCTGGCGCATTTCCGTGTGCCATACTTCCCTCCGGGTCTTCGGGCCTTGCGAAGCTCTGTGTACTGCGAGCGCTGCTACTCGCAGCTGAGAAGGACCGTGGAGCTAGCGGCGAATTCGGAGAGCTCTTCGCTGCACTGCGCCGCTCGCAAGCGGCTTCGTTCTTCGCCTTCTGCCGTCCGGCGAGAGCTGAACTCCAGCGGTCAGTTGCAGCTCTGCCCAACAGCGTGTTCTCAGTTCTGCGGGCAAGCACGCCCTCTTGCCTTGGCCCCGAGAGCAAAGTCCCGAGCGAGCACTCGACTCAGTGCAATGCACCCGGAAGGACGCTCTCGCTCGCCTTTCAAGGAGCGATTCCTAACAGCAGAAGCAGCAGAGGCACAAACTGCATGACGAGAAGGGACAACGTAGAACACGTCTCTGTCCTGGCGCATTTCCGTGTGCCATACTTCCCTCCGGGTCTTCGGGCCTTGCGAAGCTCTGTGTACTGCGAGCGCTGCTACTCGCAGCTGAGAAGGACCGTGGAGCTAGCGGCGAATTCGGAGAGCTCTTCGCTGCACTGCGCCGCTCGCAAGCGGCTTCGTTCTTCGCCTTCTGCCGTCCGGCGAGAGCTGAACTCCAGCGGTCAGTTGCAGCTCTGCCCAACAGCGTGTTCTCAGTTCTGCGGGCAAGCACGCCCTCTTGCCTTGGCCCCGAGAGCAAAGTCCCGAGCGAGCACTCGACTCAGTGCAATGCACCCGGAAGGACGCTCTCGCTCGCCTTTCAAGGAGCGATTCCTAACAGCAGAAGCAGCAGAGGCACAAACTGCATGACGAGAAGGGACAACGTAGAACACGTCTCTGTCCTGGCGCATTTCCGTGTGCCATACTTCCCTCCGGGTCTTCGGGCCTTGCGAAGCTCTGTGTACTGCGAGCGCTGCTACTCGCAGCTGAGAAGGACCGTGGAGCTAGCGGCGAATTCGGAGAGCTCTTCGCTGCACTGCGCCGCTCGCAAGCGGCTTCGTTCTTCGCCTTCTGCCGTCCGGCGAGAGCTGAACTCCAGCGGTCAGTTGCAGCTCTGCCCAACAGCGTGTTCTCAGTTCTGCGGGCAAGCACGCCCTCTTGCCTTGGCCCCGAGAGCAAAGTCCCGAGCGAGCACTCGACTCAGTGCAATGCACCCGGAAGGACGCTCTCGCTCGCCTTTCAAGGAGCGATTCCTAACAGCAGAAGCAGCAGAGGCACAAACTGCATGACGAGAAGGGACAACGTAGAACACGTCTCTGTCCTGGCGCATTTTCGTGTGCGATACTTCCCTCCGGGTCTTCGGGCCTTGCGAAGCCCTGTGTACTGCGAGCGCTGCTACTCGCAGCTGAGAAGGACCGTGGAGCTAGCGGCGAATTCGGAGAGCTCTTCGCTGCACTGCGCCGCTCGCAAGCGGCTTCGTTCTTCGCCTTCTGCCGTCCGGCGAGAGCTGAACTCCAGCGGTCAGTTGCAGCTCTGCCCAACAGCGTGTTCTCAGTTCTGCGGGCAAGCACGCCCTCTTGCCTTGGCCCCGAGAGCAAAGCCCCGAGCGAGCACTCGACTCAGTGCAATGCACCCGGAAGGACGCTCTCGCTCGCCTTTCAAGGAGCGATTCCTAACAGCAGAAGCAGCAGAGGCACAAACTGCATGACGAGAAGGGACAACGTAGAACACGTCTCTGTCCTGGCGCATTTTCGTGTGCGAAACTTCCCTCCGGGTCTTCGGGCCTTGCGAAGCTCTGTGTACTGCGAGCGCTGCTACTCGCAGCTGAGAAGGACCGTGGAGCTAGCGGCGAATTCGGAGAGCTCTTCGCTGCACTGCGCCGCTCGCAAGCGGCTTCGTTCTTCGCCTTCTGCCGTCCGGCGAGAGCTGAACTCCAGCGGTCAGTTGCAGCTCTGCCCAACAGCGTGTTCTCAGTTCTGCGGGCAAGCACGCCCTCTTGCCTTGGCCCCGAGTGCAAAGTCCCGAGCGAGCACTCGACTCAGTGCAATGCACCCGGAAGGACGCTCTCGCTCGTCTTTCAAGGAGCGATTCCTAACAGCAGAAGCAGCAGAGGCACAAACTGCATGACGAGAAGGGACAACGTAGAACACGTCTCTGTCCTGGCGCATTTTCGTGTGCGATACTTCCCTCCGGGTCTTCGGGCCTTGCGAAGCTCTGTGTACTGCGAGCGCTGCTACTCGCAGCTGAGAAGGACCGTGGAGCTAGCGGCGAATTCGGAGAGCTCTTCGCTGCACTGCGCCGCTCGCAAGCGGCTTCGTTCTTCGCCTTCTGCCGTCCGGCGAGAGCTGAACTCCAGCGGTCAGTTGCAGCTCTGCCCAACAGCGTGTTCTCAGTTCTGCGGGCAAGCACGCCCTCTTGCCTTGGCCCCGAGTGCAAAGTCCCGAGCGAGCACTCGACTCAGTGCAATGCACCCGGAAGGACGCTCTCGCTCGTCTTTCAAGGAGCGATTCCTAACAGCAGAAGCAGCAGAGGCACAAACTGCATGACGAGAAGGGACAACGTAGAACACGTCTCTGTCCTGGCGCATTTTCGTGTGCGATACTTCCCTCCGGGTCTTCGGGCCTTGCGAAGCCCTGTGTACTGCGAGCGCTGCTACTCGCAGCTGAGAAGGACCGTGGAGCTAGCGGCGAATTCGGAGAGCTCTTCGCTGCACTGCGCCGCTCGCAAGCGGCTTCGTTCTTCGCCTTCTGCCGTCCGGCGAGAGCTGAACTCCAGCGGTCAGTTGCAGCTCTGCCCAACAGCGTGTTCTCAGTTCTGCGGGCAAGCACGCCCTCTTGCCTTGGCCCCGAGTGCAAAGTCCCGAGCGAGCACTCGACTCAGTGCAATGCACCCGGAAGGACGCTCTCGCTCGCCTTTCAAGGAGCGATTACCTACAGCAGAAGCAGCAGAGGCACAAACTGCATGACGAGAAGGGACAACGTAGAACACGTCTCTGTCCTGGCGCATTTTCGTGTGCGATACTTCCCTCCGGGTCTTCGGGCCTTGCGAAGCCCTGTGTACTGCGAGCGCTGCTACTCGCAGCTGAGAAGGACCGTGGAGCTAGCGGCGAATTCGGAGAGCTCTTCGCTGCACTGCGCCGCTCGCAAGCGGCTTCGTTCTTCGCCTTCTGCCGTCCGGCGAGAGCTGAACTCCAGCGGTCAGTTGCAGCTCTGCCCAACAGCGTGTTCTCAGTTCTGCGGGCAAGCACGCCCTCTTGCCTTGGCCCCGAGAGCAAAGTCCCGAGCGAGCACTCGACTCAGTGCAATGCACCCGGAAGGACGCTCTCGCTCGCCTTTCAAGGAGCGATTCCTAACAGCAGAAGCAGCAGAGGCACAAACTGCATGACGAGAAGGGACAACGTAGAACACGTCTCTGTCCTGGCGCATTTCCGTGTGCCATACTTCCCTCCGGGTCTTCGGGCCTTGCGAAGCCCTGTGTACTGCGAGCGCTGCTACTCGCAGCTGAGAAGGACCGTGGAGCTAGCGGCGAATTCGGAGAGCTCTTCGCTGCACTGCGCCGCTCGCAAGCGGCTTCGTTCTTCGCCTTCTGCCGTCCGGCGAGAGCTGAACTCCAGCGGTCAGTTGCAGCTCTGCCCAACAGCGTGTTCTCAGTTCTGCGGGCAAGCACGCCCTCTTGCCTTGGCCCCGAGAGCAAAGTCCCGAGCGAGCACTCGACTCAGTGCAATGCACCCGGAAGGACGCTCTCGCTCGCCTTTCAAGGAGCGATTCCTAACAGCAGAAGCAGCAGAGGCACAAACTGCATGACGAGAAGGGACAACGTAGAACACGTCTCTGTCCTGGCGCATTTTCGTGTGCGATACTTCCCTCCGGGTCTTCGGGCCTTGCGAAGCCCTGTGTACTGCGAGCGCTGCTACTCGCAGCTGAGAAGGACCGTGGAGCTAGCGGCGAATTCGGAGAGCTCTTCGCTGCACTGCGCCGCTCGCAAGCGGCTTCGTTCTTCGCCTTCTGCCGTCCGGCGAGAGCTGAACTCCAGCGGTCAGTTGCAGCTCTGCCCAACAGCGTGTTCTCAGTTCTGCGGGCAAGCACGCCCTCTTGCCTTGGCCCCGAGAGCAAAGCCCCGAGCGAGCACTCGACTCAGTGCAATGCACCCGGAAGGACGCTCTCGCTCGCCTTTCAAGGAGCGATTCCTAACAGCAGAAGCAGCAGAGGCACAAACTGCATGACGAGAAGGGACAACGTAGAACACGTCTCTGTCCTGGCGCATTTTCGTGTGCGATACTTCCCTCCGGGTCTTCGGGCCTTGCGAAGCTCTGTGTACTGCGAGCGCTGCTACTCGCAGCTGAGAAGGACCGTGGAGCTAGCTGCGAATTCGGAGAGCTCTTCGCTGCACTGCGCCGCTCGCAAGCGGCTTCGTTCTTCGCCTTCTGCCGTCCGGCGAGAGCTGAACTCCAGCGGTCAGTTGCAGCTCTGCCCAACAGCGTGTTCTCAATTCTGCGGGCAAGCACGCCCTCTTGCCTTGGCCCCGAGAGCAAAGTCCCGAGCGAGCACACGACTCAGTGCAATGCACCCGGAAGGACGCTCTCGCTCGCCTTTCAAGGAGCGATTCCTAACAGCAGAAGCAGCAGAGGCACAAACTGCATGACGAGAAGGGACAACGTAGAACACGTCTCTGTCCTGGCGCATTTTCGTGTGCGATACTTCCCTCCGGGTCTTCGGGCCTTGCGAAGCCCTGTGTACTGCGAGCGCTGCTACTCGCAGCTGAGAAGGACCGTGGAGCTAGCGGCGAATTCGGAGAGCTCTTCGCTGCACTGCGCCGCTCGCAAGCGGCTTCGTTCTTCGCCTTCTGCCGTCCGGCGAGAGCTGAACTCCAGCGGTCAGTTGCAGCTCTGCCCAACAGCGTGTTCTCAGTTCTGCGGGCAAGCACGCCCTCTTGCCTTGGCCCCGAGAGCAAAGTCCCGAGCGAGCACTCGACTCAGTGCAATGCACCCGGAAGGACGCTCTCGCTCGCCTTTCAAGGAGCGATTCCTAACAGCAGAAGCAGCAGAGGCACAAACTGCATGACGAGAAGGGACAACGTAGAACACGTCTCTGTCCTGGCGCATTTCCGTGTGCCATACTTCCCTCCGGGTCTTCGGGCCTTGCGAAGCTCTGTGTACTGCGAGCGCTGCTACTCGCAGCTGAGAAGGACCGTGGAGCTAGCGGCGAATTCGGAGAGCTCTTCGCTGCACTGCGCCGCTCGCAAGCGGCTTCGTTCTTCGCCTTCTGCCGTCCGGCGAGAGCTGAACTCCAGCGGTCAGTTGCAGCTCTGCCCAACAGCGTGTTCTCAGTTCTGCGGGCAAGCACGCCCTCTTGCCTTGGCCCCGAGAGCAAAGCCCCGAGCGAGCACTCGACTCAGTGCAATGCACCCGGAAGGACGCTCTCGCTCGCCTTTCAAGGAGCGATTCCTAACAGCAGAAGCAGCAGAGGCACAAACTGCATGACGAGAAGGGACAACGTAGAACACGTCTCTGTCCTGGCGCATTTTCGTGTGCCATACTTCCCTCCGGGTCTTCGGGCCTTGCGAAGCCCTGTGTACTGCGAGCGCTGCTACTCGCAGCTGAGAAGGACCGTGGAGCTAGCGGCGAATTCGGAGAGCTCTTCGCTGCACTGCGCCGCTCGCAAGCGGCTTCGTTCTTCGCCTTCTGCCGTCCGGCGAGAGCTGAACTCCAGCGGTCAGTTGCAGCTCTGCCCAACAGCGTGTTCTCAGTTCTGCGGGCAAGCACGCCCTCTTGCCTTGGCCCCGAGAGCAAAGCCCCGAGCGAGCACTCGACTCAGTGCAATGCACCCGGAAGGACGCTCTCGCTCGCCTTTCAAGGAGCGATTCCTAACAGCAGAAGCAGCAGAGGCACAAACTGCATGACGAGAAGGGACAACGTAGAACACGTCTCTGTCCTGGCGCATTTCCGTGTGCCATACTTCCCTCCGGGTCTTCGGGCCTTGCGAAGCCCTGTGTACTGCGAGCGCTGCTACTCGCAGCTGAGAAGGACCGTGGAGCTAGCGGCGAATTCGGAGAGCTCTTCGCTGCACTGCGCCGCTCGCAAGCGGCTTCGTTCTTCGCCTTCTGCCGTCCGGCGAGAGCTGAACTCCAGCGGTCAGTTGCAGCTCTGCCCAACAGCGTGTTCTCAGTTCTGCGGGCAAGCACGCCCTCTTGCCTTGGCCCCGAGAGCAAAGCCCCGAGCGAGCACTCGACTCAGTGCAATGCACCCGGAAGGACGCTCTCGCTCGCCTTTCAAGGAGCGATTCCTAACAGCAGAAGCAGCAGAGGCACAAACTGCATGACGAGAAGGGACAACGTAGAACACGTCTCTGTCCTGGCGCATTTTCGTGTGCGAAACTTCCCTCCGGGTCTTCGGGCCTTGCGAAGCCCTGTGTACTGCGAGCGCTGCTACTCGCAGCTGAGAAGGACCGTGGAGCTAGCGGCGAATTCGGAGAGCTCTTCGCTGCACTGCGCCGCTCGCAAGCGGCTTCGTTCTTCGCCTTCTGCCGTCCGGCGAGAGCTGAACTCCAGCGGTCAGTTTCAGCTCTGCCCAACAGCGTGTTCTCAGTTCTGCGGGCAAGCACGCCCTCTTGCCTTGGCCCCGAGAGCAAAGCCCCGAGCGAGCACTCGACTCAGTGCAATGCACCCGGAAGGACGCTCTCGCTCGCCTTTCAAGGAGCGATTCCTAACAGCAGAAGCAGCAGAGGCACAAACTGCATGACGAGAAGGGACAACGTAGAACACGTCTCTGTCCTGGCGCATTTTCGTGTGCGATACTTCCCTCCGGGTCTTCGGGCCTTGCGAAGCCCTGTGTACTGCGAGCGCTGCTACTCGCAGCTGAGAAGGACCGTGGAGCTAGCGGCGAATTCGGAGAGCTCTTCGCTGCACTGCGCCGCTCGCAAGCGGCTTCGTTCTTCGCCTTCTGCCGTCCGGCGAGAGCTGAACTCCAGCGGTCAGTTGCAGCTCTGCCCAACAGCGTGTTCTCAGTTCTGCGGGCAAGCACGCCCTCTTGCCTTGGCCCCGAGAGCAAAGCCCCGAGCGAGCACTCGACTCAGTGCAATGCACCCGGAAGGACGCTCTCGCTCGCCTTTCAAGGAGCGATTCCTAACAGCAGAAGCAGCAGAGGCACAAACTGCATGACGAGAAGGGACAACGTAGAACACGTCTCTGTCCTGGCGCATTTTCGTGTGCGAAACTTCCCTCCGGGTCTTCGGGCCTTGCGAAGCCCTGTGTACTGCGAGCGCTGCTACTCGCAGCTGAGAAGGACCGTGGAGCTAGCGGCGAATTCGGAGAGCTCTTCGCTGCACTGCGCCGCTCGCAAGCGGCTTCGTTCTTCGCCTTCTGCCGTCCGGCGAGAGCTGAACTCCAGCGGTCAGTTGCAGCTCTGCCCAACAGCGTGTTCTCAGTTCTGCGGGCAAGCACGCCCTCTTGCCTTGGCCCCGAGAGCAAAGCCCCGAGCGAGCACTCGACTCAGTGCAATGCACCCGGAAGGACGCTCTCGCTCGCCTTTCAAGGAGCGATTCCTAACAGCAGAAGCAGCAGAGGCACAAACTGCATGACGAGAAGGGACAACGTAGAACACGTCTCTGTCCTGGCGCATTTTCGTGTGCGAAACTTCCCTCCGGGTCTTCGGGCCTTGCGAAGCCCTGTGTACTGCGAGCGCTGCTACTCGCAGCTGAGAAGGACCGTGGAGCTAGCGGCGAATTCGGAGAGCTCTTCGCTGCACTGCGCCGCTCGCAAGCGGCTTCGTTCTTCGCCTTCTGCCGTCCGGCGAGAGCTGAACTCCAGCGGTCAGTTGCAGCTCTGCCCAACAGCGTGTTCTCAGTTCTGCGGGCAAGCACGCCCTCTTGCCTTGGCCCCGAGAGCAAAGCCCCGAGCGAGCACTCGACTCAGTGCAATGCACCCGGAAGGACGCTCTCGCTCGCCTTTCAAGGAGCGATTCCTAACAGCAGAAGCAGCAGAGGCACAAACTGCATGACGAGAAGGGACAACGTAGAACACGTCTCTGTCCTGGCGCATTTTCGTGTGCGATACTTCCCTCCGGGTCTTCGGGCCTTGCGAAGCCCTGTGTACTGCGAGCGCTGCTACTCGCAGCTGAGAAGGACCGTGGAGCTAGCTGCGAATTCGGAGAGCTCTTCGCTGCACTGCGCCGCTCGCAAGCGGCTTCGTTCTTCGCCTTCTGCCGTCCGGCGAGAGCTGAACTCCAGCGGTCAGTTGCAGCTCTGCCCAACAGCGTGTTCTCAGTTCTGCGGGCAAGCACGCCCTCTTGCCTTGGCCCCGAGAGCAAAGTCCCGAGCGAGCACTCGACTCAGTGCAATGCACCCGGAAGGACGCTCTCGCTCGCCTTTCAAGGAGCGATTACCTACAGCAGAAGCAGCAGAGGCACAAACTGCATGACGAGAAGGGACAACGTAGAACACGTCTCTGTCCTGGCGCATTTTCGTGTGCGATACTTCCCTCCGGGTCTTCGGGCCTTGCGAAGCCCTGTGTACTGCGAGCGCTGCTACTCGCAGCTGAGAAGGACCGTGGAGCTAGCGGCGAATTCGGAGAGCTCTTCGCTGCACTGCGCCGCTCGCAAGCGGCTTCGTTCTTCGCCTTCTGCCGTCCGGCGAGAGCTGAACTCCAGCGGTCAGTTGCAGCTCTGCCCAACAGCGTGTTCTCAGTTCTGCGGGCAAGCACGCCCTCTTGCCTTGGCCCCGAGAGCAAAGTCCCGAGCGAGCACTCGACTCAGTGCAATGCACCCGGAAGGACGCTCTCGCTCGCCTTTCAAGGAGCGATTCCTAACAGCAGAAGCAGCAGAGGCACAAACTGCATGACGAGAAGGGACAACGTAGAACACGTCTCTGTCCTGGCGCATTTTCGTGTGCGAAACTTCCCTCCGGGTCTTCGGGCCTTGCGAAGCCCTGTGTACTGCGAGCGCTGCTACTCGCAGCTGAGAAGGACCGTGGAGCTAGCGGCGAATTCGGAGAGCTCTTCGCTGCACTGCGCCGCTCGCAAGCGGCTTCGTTCTTCGCCTTCTGCCGTCCGGCGAGAGCTGAACTCCAGCGGTCAGTTGCAGCTCTGCCCAACAGCGTGTTCTCAGTTCTGCGGGCAAGCACGCCCTCTTGCCTTGGCCCCGAGAGCAAAGTCCCGAGCGAGCACTCGACTTAGTGCAATGCACCCGGAAGGACGCTCTCGCTCGCCTTTCAAGGAGCGATTCCTAACAGCAGAAGCAGCAGAGGCACAAACTGCATGACGAGAAGGGACAACGTAGAACACGTCTCTGTCCTGGCGCATTTTCGTGTGCGAAACTTCCCTCCGGGTCTTCGGGCCTTGCGAAGCCCTGTGTACTGCGAGCGCTGCTACTCGCAGCTGAGAAGGACCGTGGAGCTAGCGGCGAATTCGGAGAGCTCTTCGCTGCACTGCGCCGCTCGCAAGCGGCTTCGTTCTTCGCCTTCTGCCGTCCGGCGAGAGCTGAACTCCAGCGGTCAGTTGCAGCTCTGCCCAACAGCGTGTTCTCAGTTCTGCGGGCAAGCACGCCCTCTTGCCTTGGCCCCGAGAGCAAAGTCCCGAGCGAGCACTCGACTCAGTGCAATGCACCCGGAAGGACGCTCTCGCTCGCCTTTCAAGGAGCGATTCCTAACAGCAGAAGCAGCAGAGGCACAAACTGCATGACGAGAAGGGACAACGTAGAACACGTCTCTGTCCTGGCGCATTTTCGTGTGCGATACTTCCCTCCGGGTCTTCGGGCCTTGCGAAGCCCTGTGTACTGCGAGCGCTGCTACTCGCAGCTGAGAAGGACCGTGGAGCTAGCGGCGAATTCGGAGAGCTCTTCGCTGCACTGCGCCGCTCGCAAGCGGCTTCGTTCTTCGCCTTCTGCCGTCCGGCGAGAGCTGAACTCCAGCGGTCAGTTGCAGCTCTGCCCAACAGCGTGTTCTCAGTTCTGCGGGCAAGCACGCCCTCTTGCCTTGGCCCCGAGTGCAAAGTCCCGAGCGAGCACTCGACTCAGTGCAATGCACCCGGAAGGACGCTCTCGCTCGTCTTTCAAGGAGCGATTACCTACAGCAGAAGCAGCAGAGGCACAAACTGCATGACGAGAAGGGACAACGTAGAACACGTCTCTGTCCTGGCGCATTTTCGTGTGCGATACTTCCCTCCGGGTCTTCGGGCCTTGCGAAGCCCTGTGTACTGCGAGCGCTGCTACTCGCAGCTGAGAAGGACCGTGGAGCTAGCTGCGAATTCGGAGAGCTCTTCGCTGCACTGCGCCGCTCGCAAGCGGCTTCGTTCTTCGCCTTCTGCCGTCCGGCGAGAGCTGAACTCCAGCGGTCAGTTGCAGCTCTGCCCAACAGCGTGTTCTCAGTTCTGCGGGCAAGCACGCCCTCTTGCCTTGGCCCCGAGAGCAAAGTCCCGAGCGAGCACTCGACTCAGTGCAATGCACCCGGAAGGACGCTCTCGCTCGTCTTTCAAGGAGCGATTACCTACAGCAGAAGCAGCAGAGGCACAAACTGCATGACGAGAAGGGACAACGTAGAACACGTCTCTGTCCTGGCGCATTTTCGTGTGCGATACTTCCCTCCGGGTCTTCGGGCCTTGCGAAGCCCTGTGTACTGCGAGCGCTGCTACTCGCAGCTGAGAAGGACCGTGGAGCTAGCGGCGAATTCGGAGAGCTCTTCGCTGCACTGCGCCGCTCGCAAGCGGCTTCGTTCTTCGCCTTCTGCCGTCCGGCGAGAGCTGAACTCCAGCGGTCAGTTGCAGCTCTGCCCAACAGCGTGTTCTCAGTTCTGCTGGCAAGCACGCCCTCTTGCCTTGGCCCCGAGAGCAAAGTCCCGAGCGAGCACTCGACTCAGTGCAATGCACCCGGAAGGACGCTCTCGCTCGTCTTTCAAGGAGCGATTCCTAACAGCAGAAGCAGCAGAGGCACAAACTGCATGACGAGAAGGGACAACGTAGAACACGTCTCTGTCCTGGCGCATTTTCGTGTGCGATACTTCCCTCCGGGTCTTCGGGCCTTGCGAAGCTCTGTGTACTGCGAGCGCTGCTACTCGCAGCTGAGAAGGACCGTGGAGCTAGCGGCGAATTCGGAGAGCTCTTCGCTGCACTGCGCCGCTCGCAAGCGGCTTCGTTCTTCGCCTTCTGCCGTCCGGCGAGAGCTGAACTCCAGCGGTCAGTTGCAGCTCTGCCCAACAGCGTGTTCTCAGTTCTGCGGGCAAGCACGCCCTCTTGCCTTGGCCCCGAGAGCAAAGCCCCGAGCGAGCACTCGACTCAGTGCAATGCACCCGGAAGGACGCTCTCGCTCGCCTTTCAAGGAGCGATTCCTAACAGCAGAAGCAGCAGAGGCACAAACTGCATGACGAGAAGGGACAACGTAGAACACGTCTCTGTCCTGGCGCATTTTCGTGTGCGAAACTTCCCTCCGGGTCTTCGGGCCTTGCGAAGCCCTGTGTACTGCGAGCGCTGCTACTCGCAGCTGAGAAGGACCGTGGAGCTAGCGGCGAATTCGGAGAGCTCTTCGCTGCACTGCGCCGCTCGCAAGCGGCTTCGTTCTTCGCCTTCTGCCGTCCGGCGAGAGCTGAACTCCAGCGGTCAGTTGCAGCTCTGCCCAACAGCGTGTTCTCAGTTCTGCGGGCAAGCACGCCCTCTTGCCTTGGCCCCGAGAGCAAAGTCCCGAGCGAGCACTCGACTCAGTGCAATGCACCCGGAAGGACGCTCTCGCTCGCCTTTCAAGGAGCGATTCCTAACAGCAGAAGCAGCAGAGGCACAAACTGCATGACGAGAAGGGACAACGTAGAACACGTCTCTGTCCTGGCACATTTTCGTGTGCGATACTTCCCTCCGGGTCTTCGGGCCTTGCGAAGCTCTGTGTACTGCGAGCGCTGCTACTCGCAGCTGAGAAGGACCGTGGAGCTAGCGGCGAATTCGGAGAGCTCTTCGCTGCACTGCGCCGCTCGCAAGCGGCTTCGTTCTTCGCCTTCTGCCGTCCGGCGAGAGCTGAACTCCAGCGGTCAGTTGCAGCTCTGCCCAACAGCGTGTTCTCAGTTCTGCGGGCAAGCACGCCCTCTTGCCTTGGCCCCGAGAGCAAAGTCCCGAGCGAGCACTCGACTCAGTGCAATGCACCCGGAAGGACGCTCTCGCTCGCCTTTCAAGGAGCGATTCCTAACAGCAGAAGCAGCAGAGGCACAAACTGCATGACGAGAAGGGACAACGTAGAACACGTCTCTGTCCTGGCACATTTTCGTGTGCGATACTTCCCTCCGGGTCTTCGGGCCTTGCGAAGCCCTGTGTACTGCGAGCGCTGCTACTCGCAGCTGAGAAGGACCGTGGAGCTAGCGGCGAATTCGGAGAGCTCTTCGCTGCACTGCGCCGCTCGCAAGCGGCTTCGTTCTTCGCCTTCTGCCGTCCGGCGAGAGCTGAACTCCAGCGGTCAGTTGCAGCTCTGCCCAACAGCGTGTTCTCAGTTCTGCGGGCAAGCACGCCCTCTTGCCTTGGCCCCGAGAGCAAAGTCCCGAGCGAGCACTCGACTCAGTGCAATGCACCCGGAAGGACGCTCTCGCTCGCCTTTCAAGGAGCGATTCCTAACAGCAGAAGCAGCAGAGGCACAAACTGCATGACGAGAAGGGACAACGTAGAACACGTCTCTGTCCTGGCACATTTCCGTGTGCCATACTTCCCTCCGGGTCTTCGGGCCTTGCGAAGCCCTGTGTACTGCGAGCGCTGCTACTCGCAGCTGAGAAGGACCGTGGAGCTAGCGGCGAATTCGGAGAGCTCTTCGCTGCACTGCGCCGCTCGCAAGCGGCTTCGTTCTTCGCCTTCTGCCGTCCGGCGAGAGCTGAACTCCAGCGGTCAGTTGCAGCTCTGCCCAACAGCGTGTTCTCAGTTCTGCGGGCAAGCACGCCCTCTTGCCTTGGCCCCGAGAGCAAAGTCCCGAGCGAGCATTCGACTTAGTGCAATGCACCCGGAAGGACGCTCTCGCTCGTCTTTCAAGGAGCGATTCCTAACAGCAGAAGCAGCAGAGGCACAAACTGCATGACGAGAAGGGACAACGTAGAACACGTCTCTGTCCTGGCACATTTTCGTGTGCGATACTTCCCTCCGGGTCTTCGGGCCTTGCGAAGCCCTGTGTACTGCGAGCGCTGCTACTCGCAGCTGAGAAGGACCGTGGAGCTAGCGGCGAATTCGGAGAGCTCTTCGCTGCACTGCGCCGCTCGCAAGCGGCTTCGTTCTTCGCCTTCTGCCGTCCGGCGAGAGCTGAACTCCAGCGGTCAGTTGCAGCTCTGCCCAACAGCGTGTTCTCAGTTCTGCGGGCAAGCACGCCCTCTTGCCTTGGCCCCGAGAGCAAAGTCCCGAGCGAGCACTCGACTCAGTGCAATGCACCCGGAAGGACGCTCTCGCTCGCCTTTCAAGGAGCGATTCCTAACAGCAGAAGCAGCAGAGGCACAAACTGCATGACGAGAAGGGACAACGTAGAACACGTCTCTGTCCTGGCACATTTCCGTGTGCGATACTTCCCTCCGGGTCTTCGGGCCTTGCGAAGCCCTGTGTACTGCGAGCGCTGCTACTCGCAGCTGAGAAGGACCGTGGAGCTAGCGGCGAATTCGGAGAGCTCTTCGCTGCACTGCGCCGCTCGCAAGCGGCTTCGTTCTTCGCCTTCTGCCGTCCGGCGAGAGCTGAACTCCAGCGGTCAGTTGCAGCTCTGCCCAACAGCGTGTTCTCAGTTCTGCGGGCAAGCACGCCCTCTTGCCTTGGCCCCGAGAGCAAAGTCCCGAGCGAGCACTCGACTCAGTGCAATGCACCCGGAAGGACGCTCTCGCTCGCCTTTCAAGGAGCGATTCCTAACAGCAGAAGCAGCAGAGGCACAAACTGCATGACGAGAAGGGACAACGTAGAACACGTCTCTGTCCTGGCGCATTTTCGTGTGCGATACTTCCCTCCGGGTCTTCGGGCCTTGCGAAGCTCTGTGTACTGCGAGCGCTGCTACTCGCAGCTGAGAAGGACCGTGGAGCTAGCGGCGAATTCGGAGAGCTCTTCGCTGCACTGCGCCGCTCGCAAGCGGCTTCGTTCTTCGCCTTCTGCCGTCCGGCGAGAGCTGAACTCCAGCGGTCAGTTGCAGCTCTGCCCAACAGCGTGTTCTCAGTTCTGCGGGCAAGCACGCCCTCTTGCCTTGGCCCCGAGAGCAAAGTCCCGAGCGAGCATTCGACTTAGTGCAATGCACCCGGAAGGACGCTCTCGCTCGTCTTTCAAGGAGCGATTCCTAACAGCAGAAGCAGCAGAGGCACAAACTGCATGACGAGAAGGGACAACGTAGAACACGTCTCTGTCCTGGCGCATTTTCGTGTGCGATACTTCCCTCCGGGTCTTCGGGCCTTGCGAAGCTCTGTGTACTGCGAGCGCTGCTACTCGCAGCTGAGAAGGACCGTGGAGCTAGCGGCGAATTCGGAGAGCTCTTCGCTGCACTGCGCCGCTCGCAAGCGGCTTCGTTCTTCGCCTTCTGCCGTCCGGCGAGAGCTGAACTCCAGCGGTCAGTTGCAGCTCTGCCCAACAGCGTGTTCTCAGTTCTGCGGGCAAGCACGCCCTCTTGCCTTGGCCCCGAGAGCAAAGTCCCGAGCGAGCACTCGACTCAGTGCAATGCACCCGGAAGGACGCTCTCGCTCGTCTTTCAAGGAGCGATTACCTACAGCAGAAGCAGCAGAGGCACAAACTGCATGACGAGAAGGGACAACGTAGAACACGTCTCTGTCCTGGCGCATTTTCGTGTGCGATACTTCCCTCCGGGTCTTCGGGCCTTGCGAAGCCCTGTGTACTGCGAGCGCTGCTACTCGCAGCTGAGAAGGACCGTGGAGCTAGCGGCGAATTCGGAGAGCTCTTCGCTGCACTGCGCCGCTCGCAAGCGGCTTCGTTCTTCGCCTTCTGCCGTCCGGCGAGAGCTGAACTCCAGCGGTCAGTTGCAGCTCTGCCCAACAGCGTGTTCTCAGTTCTGCGGGCAAGCACGCCCTCTTGCCTTGGCCCCGAGAGCAAAGTCCCGAGCGAGCACTCGACTCAGTGCAATGCACCCGGAAGGACGCTCTCGCTCGCCTTTCAAGGAGCGATTCCTAACAGCAGAAGCAGCAGAGGCACAAACTGCATGACGAGAAGGGACAACGTAGAACACGTCTCTGTCCTGGCGCATTTTCGTGTGCGATACTTCCCTCCGGGTCTTCGGGCCTTGCGAAGCCCTGTGTACTGCGAGCGCTGCTACTCGCAGCTGAGAAGGACCGTGGAGCTAGCGGCGAATTCGGAGAGCTCTTCGCTGCACTGCGCCGCTCGCAAGCGGCTTCGTTCTTCGCCTTCTGCCGTCCGGCGAGAGCTGAACTCCAGCGGTCAGTTGCAGCTCTGCCCAACAGCGTGTTCTCAGTTCTGCGGGCAAGCACGCCCTCTTGCCTTGGCCCCGAGAGCAAAGTCCCGAGCGAGCACTCGACTCAGTGCAATGCACCCGGAAGGACGCTCTCGCTCGCCTTTCAAGGAGCGATTCCTAACAGCAGAAGCAGCAGAGGCACAAACTGCATGACGAGAAGGGACAACGTAGAACACGTCTCTGTCCTGGCGCATTTTCGTGTGCGATACTTCCCTCCGGGTCTTCGGGCCTTGCGAAGCCCTGTGTACTGCGAGCGCTGCTACTCGCAGCTGAGAAGGACCGTGGAGCTAGCGGCGAATTCGGAGAGCTCTTCGCTGCACTGCGCCGCTCGCAAGCGGCTTCGTTCTTCGCCTTCTGCCGTCCGGCGAGAGCTGAACTCCAGCGGTCAGTTGCAGCTCTGCCCAACAGCGTGTTCTCAGTTCTGCGGGCAAGCACGCCCTCTTGCCTTGGCCCCGAGAGCAAAGTCCCGAGCGAGCACTCGACTCAGTGCAATGCACCCAGAAGGACGCTCTCGCTCGCCTTTCAAGGAGCGATTCCTAACAGCAGAAGCAGCAGAGGCACAAACTGCATGACGAGAAGGGACAACGTAGAACACGTCTCTGTCCTGGCACATTTTCGTGTGCGAAACTTCCCTCCGGGTCTTCGGGCCTTGCGAAGCCCTGTGTACTGCGAGCGCTGCTACTCGCAGCTGAGAAGGACCGTGGAGCTAGCGGCGAATTCGGAGAGCTCTTCGCTGCACTGCGCCGCTCGCAAGCGGCTTCGTTCTTCGCCTTCTGCCGTCCGGCGAGAGCTGAACTCCAGCGGTCAGTTGCAGCTCTGCCCAACAGCGTGTTCTCAGTTCTGCGGGCAAGCACGCCCTCTTGCCTTGGCCCCGAGAGCAAAGTCCCGAGCGAGCACTCGACTCAGTGCAATGCACCCAGAAGGACGCTCTCGCTCGCCTTTCAAGGAGCGATTCCTAACAGCAGAAGCAGCAGAGGCACAAACTGCATGACGAGAAGGGACAACGTAGAACACGTCTCTGTCCTGGCGCATTTTCGTGTGCGATACTTCCCTCCGGGTCTTCGGGCCTTGCGAAGCTCTGTGTACTGCGAGCGCTGCTACTCGCAGCTGAGAAGGACCGTGGAGCTAGCGGCGAATTCGGAGAGCTCTTCGCTGCACTGCGCCGCTCGCAAGCGGCTTCGTTCTTCGCCTTCTGCCGTCCGGCGAGAGCTGAACTCCAGCGGTCAGTTGCAGCTCTGCCCAACAGCGTGTTCTCAGTTCTGCGGGCAAGCACGCCCTCTTGCCTTGGCCCCGAGAGCAAAGTCCCGAGCGAGCACTCGACTCAGTGCAATGCACCCAGAAGGACGCTCTCGCTCGCCTTTCAAGGAGCGATTCCTAACAGCAGAAGCAGCAGAGGCACAAACTGCATGACGAGAAGGGACAACGTAGAACACGTCTCTGTCCTGGCGCATTTTCGTGTGCGATACTTCCCTCCGGGTCTTCGGGCCTTGCGAAGCTCTGTGTACTGCGAGCGCTGCTACTCGCAGCTGAGAAGGACCGTGGAGCTAGCGGCGAATTCGGAGAGCTCTTCGCTGCACTGCGCCGCTCGCAAGCGGCTTCGTTCTTCGCCTTCTGCCGTCCGGCGAGAGCTGAACTCCAGCGGTCAGTTGCAGCTCTGCCCAACAGCGTGTTCTCAGTTCTGCGGGCAAGCACGCCCTCTTGCCTTGGCCCCGAGAGCAAAGTCCCGAGCGAGCACTCGACTCAGTGCAATGCACCCGGAAGGACGCTCTCGCTCGCCTTTCAAGGAGCGATTCCTAACAGCAGAAGCAGCAGAGGCACAAACTGCATGACGAGAAGGGACAACGTAGAACACGTCTCTGTCCTGGCGCATTTTCGTGTGCGATACTTCCCTCCGGGTCTTCGGGCCTTGCGAAGCCCTGTGTACTGCGAGCGCTGCTACTCGCAGCTGAGAAGGACCGTGGAGCTAGCGGCGAATTCGGAGAGCTCTTCGCTGCACTGCGCCGCTCGCAAGCGGCTTCGTTCTTCGCCTTCTGCCGTCCGGCGAGAGCTGAACTCCAGCGGTCAGTTGCAGCTCTGCCCAACAGCGTGTTCTCAGTTCTGCGGGCAAGCACGCCCTCTTGCCTTGGCCCCGAGAGCAAAGTCCCGAGCGAGCACTCGACTCAGTGCAATGCACCCGGAAGGACGCTCTCGCTCGTCTTTCAAGGAGCGATTCCTAACAGCAGAAGCAGCAGAGGCACAAACTGCATGACGAGAAGGGACAACGTAGAACACGTCTCTGTCCTGGCACATTTTCGTGTGCGATACTTCCCTCCGGGTCTTCGGGCCTTGCGAAGCCCTGTGTACTGCGAGCGCTGCTACTCGCAGCTGAGAAGGACCGTGGAGCTAGCGGCGAATTCGGAGAGCTCTTCGCTGCACTGCGCCGCTCGCAAGCGGCTTCGTTCTTCGCCTTCTGCCGTCCGGCGAGAGCTGAACTCCAGCGGTCAGTTGCAGCTCTGCCCAACAGCGTGTTCTCAGTTCTGCGGGCAAGCACGCCCTCTTGCCTTGGCCCCGAGTGCAAAGTCCCGAGCGAGCACTCGACTCAGTGCAATGCACCCGGAAGGACGCTCTCGCTCGCCTTTCAAGGAGCGATTCCTAACAGCAGAAGCAGCAGAGGCACAAACTGCATGACGAGAAGGGACAACGTAGAACACGTCTCTGTCCTGGCACATTTTGGTGTGCGAAACTTCCCTCCGGGTCTTCGGGCCTTGCGAAGCCCTGTGTACTGCGAGCGCTGCTACTCGCAGCTGAGAAGGACCGTGGAGCTAGCGGCGAATTCGGAGAGCTCTTCGCTGCACTGCGCCGCTCGCAAGCGGCTTCGTTCTTCGCCTTCTGCCGTCCGGCGAGAGCTGAACTCCAGCGGTCAGTTGCAGCTCTGCCCAACAGCGTGTTCTCAGTTCTGCGGGCAAGCACGCCCTCTTGCCTTGGCCCCGAGAGCAAAGCCCCGAGCGAGCACTCGACTCAGTGCAATGCACCCGGAAGGACGCTCTCGCTCGCCTTTCAAGGAGCGATTCCTAACAGCAGAAGCAGCAGAGGCACAAACTGCATGACGAGAAGGGACAACGTAGAACACGTCTCTGTCCTGGCACATTTTCGTGTGCGAAACTTCCCTCCGGGTCTTCGGGCCTTGCGAAGCCCTGTGTACTGCGAGCGCTGCTACTCGCAGCTGAGAAGGACCGTGGAGCTAGCGGCGAATTCGGAGAGCTCTTCGCTGCACTGCGCCGCTCGCAAGCGGCTTCGTTCTTCGCCTTCTGCCGTCCGGCGAGAGCTGAACTCCAGCGGTCAGTTGCAGCTCTGCCCAACAGCGTGTTCTCAGTTCTGCGGGCAAGCACGCCCTCTTGCCTTGGCCCCGAGAGCAAAGCCCCGAGCGAGCACTCGACTCAGTGCAATGCACCCGGAAGGACGCTCTCGCTCGCCTTTCAAGGAGCGATTCCTAACAGCAGAAGCAGCAGAGGCACAAACTGCATGACGAGAAGGGACAACGTAGAACACGTCTCTGTCCTGGCACATTTTCGTGTGCGATACTTCCCTCCGGGTCTTCGGGCCTTGCGAAGCTCTGTGTACTGCGAGCGCTGCTACTCGCAGCTGAGAAAGACCGTGGAGCTAGCGGCGAATTCGGAGAGCTCTTCGCTGCACTGCGCCGCTCGCAAGCGGCTTCGTTCTTCGCCTTCTGCCGTCCGGCGAGAGCTGAACTCCAGCGGTCAGTTGCAGCTCTGCCCAACAGCGTGTTCTCAGTTCTGCGGGCAAGCACGCCCTCTTGCCTTGGCCCCGAGAGCAAAGCCCCGAGCGAGCACTCGACTCAGTGCAATGCACCCGGAAGGACGCTCTCGCTCGCCTTTCAAGGAGCGATTCCTAACAGCAGAAGCAGCAGAGGCACAAACTGCATGACGAGAAGGGACAACGTAGAACACGTCTCTGTCCTGGCGCATTTTCGTGTGCGATACTTCCCTCCGGGTCTTCGGGCCTTGCGAAGCTCTGTGTACTGCGAGCGCTGCTACTCGCAGCTGGGAAGGACCGTGGAGCTAGCGGCGAATTCGGAGAGCTCTTCGCTGCACTGCGCCGCTCGCAAGCGGCTTCGTTCTTCGCCTTCTGCCGTCCGGCGAGAGCTGAACTCCAGCGGTCAGTTGCAGCTCTGCCCAACAGCGTGTTCTCAGTTCTGCGGGCAAGCACGCCCTCTTGCCTTGGCCCCGAGAGCAAAGTCCCGAGCGAGCACTCGACTCAGTGCAATGCACCCGGAAGGACGCTCTCGCTCGCCTTTCAAGGAGCGATTCCTAACAGCAGAAGCAGCAGAGGCACAAACTGCATGACGAGAAGGGACAACGTAGAACACGTCTCTGTCCTGGCGCATTTTCGTGTGCGATACTTCCCTCCGGGTCTTCGGGCCTTGCGAAGCCCTGTGTACTGCGAGCGCTGCTACTCGCAGCTGAGAAGGACCGTGGAGCTAGCGGCGAATTCGGAGAGCTCTTCGCTGCACTGCGCCGCTCGCAAGCGGCTTCGTTCTTCGCCTTCTGCCGTCCGGCGAGAGCTGAACTCCAGCGGTCAGTTGCAGCTCTGCCCAACAGCGTGTTCTCAGTTCTGCGGGCAAGCACGCCCTCTTGCCTTGGCCCCGAGTGCAAAGTCCCGAGCGAGCACTCGACTCAGTGCAATGCACCCGGAAGGACGCTCTCGCTCGCCTTTCAAGGAGCGATTACCTACAGCAGAAGCAGCAGAGGCACAAACTGCATGACGAGAAGGGACAACGTAGAACACGTCTCTGTCCTGGCGCATTTTCGTGTGCGATACTTCCCTCCGGGTCTTCGGGCCTTGCGAAGCCCTGTGTACTGCGAGCGCTGCTACTCGCAGCTGAGAAGGACCGTGGAGCTAGCGGCGAATTCGGAGAGCTCTTCGCTGCACTGCGCCGCTCGCAAGCGGCTTCGTTCTTCGCCTTCTGCCGTCCGGCGAGAGCTGAACTCCAGCGGTCAGTTGCAGCTCTGCCCAACAGCGTGTTCTCAGTTCTGCGGGCAAGCACGCCCTCTTGCCTTGGCCCCGAGAGCAAAGTCCCGAGCGAGCACTCGACTCAGTGCAATGCACCCGGAAGGACGCTCTCGCTCGTCTTTCAAGGAGCGATTACCTACAGCAGAAGCAGCAGAGGCACAAACTGCATGACGAGAAGGGACAACGTAGAACACGTCTCTGTCCTGGCGCATTTTCGTGTGCGATACTTCCCTCCGGGTCTTCGGGCCTTGCGAAGCCCTGTGTACTGCGAGCGCTGCTACTCGCAGCTGAGAAGGACCGTGGAGCTAGCGGCGAATTCGGAGAGCTCTTCGCTGCACTGCGCCGCTCGCAAGCGGCTTCGTTCTTCGCCTTCTGCCGTCCGGCGAGAGCTGAACTCCAGCGGTCAGTTGCAGCTCTGCCCAACAGCGTGTTCTCAGTTCTGCGGGCAAGCACGCCCTCTTGCCTTGGCCCCGAGAGCAAAGCCCCGAGCGAGCACTCGACTCAGTGCAATGCACCCGGAAGGACGCTCTCGCTCGCCTTTCAAGGAGCGATTCCTAACAGCAGAAGCAGCAGAGGCACAAACTGCATGACGAGAAGGGACAACGTAGAACACGTCTCTGTCCTGGCGCATTTTCGTGTGCGATACTTCCCTCCGGGTCTTCGGGCCTTGCGAAGCCCTGTGTACTGCGAGCGCTGCTACTCGCAGCTGAGAAGGACCGTGGAGCTAGCGGCGAATTCGGAGAGCTCTTCGCTGCACTGCGCCGCTCGCAAGCGGCTTCGTTCTTCGCCTTCTGCCGTCCGGCGAGAGCTGAACTCCAGCGGTCAGTTGCAGCTCTGCCCAACAGCGTGTTCTCAGTTCTGCGGGCAAGCACGCCCTCTTGCCTTGGCCCCGAGTGCAAAGTCCCGAGCGAGCACTCGACTCAGTGCAATGCACCCGGAAGGACGCTCTCGCTCGTCTTTCAAGGAGCGATTCCTAACAGCAGAAGCAGCAGAGGCACAAACTGCATGACGAGAAGGGACAACGTAGAACACGTCTCTGTCCTGGCGCATTTTCGTGTGCGATACTTCCCTCCGGGTCTTCGGGCCTTGCGAAGCTCTGTGTACTGCGAGCGCTGCTACTCGCAGCTGAGAAGGACCGTGGAGCTAGCGGCGAATTCGGAGAGCTCTTCGCTGCACTGCGCCGCTCGCAAGCGGCTTCGTTCTTCGCCTTCTGCCGTCCGGCGAGAGCTGAACTCCAGCGGTCAGTTGCAGCTCTGCCCAACAGCGTGTTCTCAGTTCTGCGGGCAAGCACGCCCTCTTGCCTTGGCCCCGAGTGCAAAGTCCCGAGCGAGCACTCGACTCAGTGCAATGCACCCGGAAGGACGCTCTCGCTCGTCTTTCAAGGAGCGATTACCTACAGCAGAAGCAGCAGAGGCACAAACTGCATGACGAGAAGGGACAACGTAGAACACGTCTCTGTCCTGGCGCATTTTCGTGTGCGATACTTCCCTCCGGGTCTTCGGGCCTTGCGAAGCTCTGTGTACTGCGAGCGCTGCTACTCGCAGCTGAGAAGGACCGTGGAGCTAGCGGCGAATTCGGAGAGCTCTTCGCTGCACTGCGCCGCTCGCAAGCGGCTTCGTTCTTCGCCTTCTGCCGTCCGGCGAGAGCTGAACTCCAGCGGTCAGTTGCAGCTCTGCCCAACAGCGTGTTCTCAGTTCTGCGGGCAAGCACGCCCTCTTGCCTTGGCCCCGAGTGCAAAGTCCCGAGCGAGCACTCGACTCAGTGCAATGCACCCGGAAGGACGCTCTCGCTCGTCTTTCAAGGAGCGATTACCTACAGCAGAAGCAGCAGAGGCACAAACTGCATGACGAGAAGGGACAACGTAGAACACGTCTCTGTCCTGGCGCATTTTCGTGTGCGATACTTCCCTCCGGGTCTTCGGGCCTTGCGAAGCTCTGTGTACTGCGAGCGCTGCTACTCGCAGCTGAGAAGGACCGTGGAGCTAGCGGCGAATTCGGAGAGCTCTTCGCTGCACTGCGCCGCTCGCAAGCGGCTTCGTTCTTCGCCTTCTGCCGTCCGGCGAGAGCTGAACTCCAGCGGTCAGTTGCAGCTCTGCCCAACAGCGTGTTCTCAGTTCTGCGGGCAAGCACGCCCTCTTGCCTTGGCCCCGAGAGCAAAGTCCCGAGCGAGCACTCGACTCAGTGCAATGCACCCGGAAGGACGCTCTCGCTCGCCTTTCAAGGAGCGATTCCTAACAGCAGAAGCAGCAGAGGCACAAACTGCATGACGAGAAGGGACAACGTAGAACACGTCTCTGTCCTGGCGCATTTTCGTGTGCGATACTTCCCTCCGGGTCTTCGGGCCTTGCGAAGCCCTGTGTACTGCGAGCGCTGCTACTCGCAGCTGAGAAGGACCGTGGAGCTAGCGGCGAATTCGGAGAGCTCTTCGCTGCACTGCGCCGCTCGCAAGCGGCTTCGTTCTTCGCCTTCTGCCGTCCGGCGAGAGCTGAACTCCAGCGGTCAGTTGCAGCTCTGCCCAACAGCGTGTTCTCAGTTCTGCGGGCAAGCACGCCCTCTTGCCTTGGCCCCGAGAGCAAAGTCCCGAGCGAGCACTCGACTCAGTGCAATGCACCCGGAAGGACGCTCTCGCTCGCCTTTCAAGGAGCGATTCCTAACAGCAGAAGCAGCAGAGGCACAAACTGCATGACGAGAAGGGACAACGTAGAACACGTCTCTGTCCTGGCGCATTTCCGTGTGCCATACTTCCCTCCGGGTCTTCGGGCCTTGCGAAGCTCTGTGTACTGCGAGCGCTGCTACTCGCAGCTGAGAAGGACCGTGGAGCTAGCGGCGAATTCGGAGAGCTCTTCGCTGCACTGCGCCGCTCGCAAGCGGCTTCGTTCTTCGCCTTCTGCCGTCCGGCGAGAGCTGAACTCCAGCGGTCAGTTGCAGCTCTGCCCAACAGCGTGTTCTCAGTTCTGCGGGCAAGCACGCCCTCTTGCCTTGGCCCCGAGAGCAAAGTCCCGAGCGAGCACTCGACTCAGTGCAATGCACCCGGAAGGACGCTCTCGCTCGCCTTTCAAGGAGCGATTCCTAACAGCAGAAGCAGCAGAGGCACAAACTGCATGACGAGAAGGGACAACGTAGAACACGTCTCTGTCCTGGCGCATTTCCGTGTGCCATACTTCCCTCCGGGTCTTCGGGCCTTGCGAAGCTCTGTGTACTGCGAGCGCTGCTACTCGCAGCTGAGAAGGACCGTGGAGCTAGCGGCGAATTCGGAGAGCTCTTCGCTGCACTGCGCCGCTCGCAAGCGGCTTCGTTCTTCGCCTTCTGCCGTCCGGCGAGAGCTGAACTCCAGCGGTCAGTTGCAGCTCTGCCCAACAGCGTGTTCTCAGTTCTGCGGGCAAGCACGCCCTCTTGCCTTGGCCCCGAGAGCAAAGTCCCGAGCGAGCACTCGACTCAGTGCAATGCACCCGGAAGGACGCTCTCGCTCGCCTTTCAAGGAGCGATTCCTAACAGCAGAAGCAGCAGAGGCACAAACTGCATGACGAGAAGGGACAACGTAGAACACGTCTCTGTCCTGGCGCATTTCCGTGTGCCATACTTCCCTCCGGGTCTTCGGGCCTTGCGAAGCTCTGTGTACTGCGAGCGCTGCTACTCGCAGCTGAGAAGGACCGTGGAGCTAGCGGCGAATTCGGAGAGCTCTTCGCTGCACTGCGCCGCTCGCAAGCGGCTTCGTTCTTCGCCTTCTGCCGTCCGGCGAGAGCTGAACTCCAGCGGTCAGTTGCAGCTCTGCCCAACAGCGTGTTCTCAGTTCTGCGGGCAAGCACGCCCTCTTGCCTTGGCCCCGAGAGCAAAGTCCCGAGCGAGCACTCGACTCAGTGCAATGCACCCGGAAGGACGCTCTCGCTCGCCTTTCAAGGAGCGATTCCTAACAGCAGAAGCAGCAGAGGCACAAACTGCATGACGAGAAGGGACAACGTAGAACACGTCTCTGTCCTGGCGCATTTTCGTGTGCGATACTTCCCTCCGGGTCTTCGGGCCTTGCGAAGCCCTGTGTACTGCGAGCGCTGCTACTCGCAGCTGAGAAGGACCGTGGAGCTAGCGGCGAATTCGGAGAGCTCTTCGCTGCACTGCGCCGCTCGCAAGCGGCTTCGTTCTTCGCCTTCTGCCGTCCGGCGAGAGCTGAACTCCAGCGGTCAGTTGCAGCTCTGCCCAACAGCGTGTTCTCAGTTCTGCGGGCAAGCACGCCCTCTTGCCTTGGCCCCGAGAGCAAAGCCCCGAGCGAGCACTCGACTCAGTGCAATGCACCCGGAAGGACGCTCTCGCTCGCCTTTCAAGGAGCGATTCCTAACAGCAGAAGCAGCAGAGGCACAAACTGCATGACGAGAAGGGACAACGTAGAACACGTCTCTGTCCTGGCGCATTTTCGTGTGCGAAACTTCCCTCCGGGTCTTCGGGCCTTGCGAAGCTCTGTGTACTGCGAGCGCTGCTACTCGCAGCTGAGAAGGACCGTGGAGCTAGCGGCGAATTCGGAGAGCTCTTCGCTGCACTGCGCCGCTCGCAAGCGGCTTCGTTCTTCGCCTTCTGCCGTCCGGCGAGAGCTGAACTCCAGCGGTCAGTTGCAGCTCTGCCCAACAGCGTGTTCTCAGTTCTGCGGGCAAGCACGCCCTCTTGCCTTGGCCCCGAGTGCAAAGTCCCGAGCGAGCACTCGACTCAGTGCAATGCACCCGGAAGGACGCTCTCGCTCGTCTTTCAAGGAGCGATTCCTAACAGCAGAAGCAGCAGAGGCACAACTGCATGACGAGAAGGGACAACGTAGAACACGTCTCTGTCCTGGCGCATTTTCGTGTGCGATACTTCCCTCCGGGTCTTCGGGCCTTGCGAAGCTCTGTGTACTGCGAGCGCTGCTACTCGCAGCTGAGAAGGACCGTGGAGCTAGCGGCGAATTCGGAGAGCTCTTCGCTGCACTGCGCCGCTCGCAAGCGGCTTCGTTCTTCGCCTTCTGCCGTCCGGCGAGAGCTGAACTCCAGCGGTCAGTTGCAGCTCTGCCCAACAGCGTGTTCTCAGTTCTGCGGGCAAGCACGCCCTCTTGCCTTGGCCCCGAGTGCAAAGTCCCGAGCGAGCACTCGACTCAGTGCAATGCACCCGGAAGGACGCTCTCGCTCGTCTTTCAAGAGCGATTACCTACAGCAGAAGCAGCAGAGGCACA
>NW_028276180.1:0-40668 GCF_052056855.1 Sturnus vulgaris
TGTGCAGTTTGTGCCTCTGCTGCTTCTGCTGTTAGGAATCGCTCCTCGAAAGACGAGCGAGAGCGTCCTTCCGGGTGCATTGCACTGAGTCGAGTGCTCGCTCGGGACTTTGCTCTCGGGGCCAAGGCAAGAGGGCGTGCTTGCCCGCAGAACTGAGAACACGCTGTTGGGCAGAGCTGCAACTGACCGCTGGAGTTCAGCTCTCGCCGGACGGCAGAAGGCGAAGAACGAAGCCGCTTGCGAGCGGCGCAGTGCAGCGAAGGGCTCTCCCAATTCGCCGCTAGCTCCACGGTCCTCCTCAGCTGCGAGTAGCAGCGCTCGCAGTACACAGAGCTTCGCAAGGCCCGAAGAGCCGGAGGGAAGTATCGCACACGCAAATGTGCCAGGACAGAGACGTGTTCTACGTTGTCCCTTCTCGTCGTGCAGTTTGTGCCTCTGCTGCTTCTGCTGTTAGGAATCGCTCCTCGAAAGACGAGCGAGAGCGTCCTTCCGGGTGCATTGCACTGAGTCGAGTGCTCGCTCGGGACTTTGCACTCGGGGCCAAGGCAAGAGGGCGTGCTTGCCCGCAGAACTGAGAACACGCTGTTGGGCAGAGCTGCAACTGACCGCTGGAGTTCAGCTCTCGCCGGACGGCAGAAGGCGAAGAACGAAGCCGCTTGCGAGCGGCGCAGTGCAGCGAAGAGCTCTCCCAATTCGCCGCTAGCTCCACGGTCCTCCTCAGCTGCGAGTAGCAGCGCTCGCAGTACACAGAGCTTCGCAAGGCCCGAAGAGCCGGAGGGAAGTATCGCACACGCAAATGTGCCAGGACAGAGACGTGTTCTACGTTGTCCCCTCTCGTCGTGCAGTTTGTGCCTCTGCTGCTTCTGCTGTTAGGAATCGCTCCTCGAAAGACGAGCGAGAGCGTCCTTCCGGGTGCATTGCACTGAGTCGAGTGCTCGCTCGGGACTTTGCTCTCGGGGCCAAGGCAAGAGGGCGTGCTTGCCCGCAGAACTGAGAACACGCTGTTGGGCAGAGCTGCAACTGACCGCTGGAGTTCAGCTCTCGCCGGACGGCAGAAGGCGAAGAACGAAGCCGCTTGCGAGCGGCGCAGTGCAGCGAAGAGCTCTCCCAATTCGCCGCTAGCTCCACGGTCCTCCTCAGCTGCGAGTAGCAGCGCTCGCAGTACACAGAGCTTCGCAAGGCCCGAAGAGCCGGAGGGAAGTTTCGCACACGCAAATGTGCCAGGACAGAGACGTGTTCTACGTTGTCCCCTCTCGTCGTGCAGTTTGTGCCTCTGCTGCTTCTGCTGTTAGGAATCGCTCCTCGAAAGACGAGCGAGAGCGTCCTTCCGGGTGCATTGCACTGAGTCGAGTGCTCGCTCGGGACTTTGCTCTCGGGGCCAAGGCAAGAGGGCGTGCTTGCCCGCAGAACTGAGAACACGCTGTTGGGCAGAGCTGCAACTGACCGCTGGAGTTCAGCTCTCGCCGGACGGCAGAAGGCGAAGAACGAAGCCGCTTGCGAGCGGCGCAGTGCAGCGAAGAGCTCTCCCAATTCGCCGCTAGCTCCACGGTCCTCCTCAGCTGCGAGTAGCAGCGCTCGCTTACACAGAGCTTCGCAAGGGCCCGAAGAGCCGGAGGGAAGTATCGCACACGCAAATGTGCCAGGACAGAGACGTGTTCTACGTTGTCCCCTCTCGTCGTGCAGTTTGTGCCTCTGCTGCTTCTGCTGTTAGGAATCGCTCCTCGAAAGACGAGCGAGAGCGTCCTTCCGGGTGCATTGCACTGAGTCGAGTGCACGCTCGGGGACTTTGCTCTCGGGGCCAAGGGCAAGAGGGCGTGCTTGCCCGCAGAACTGAGAACACGCTGTTGGGCAGAGCTGCAACTGACCGCTGGAGTTCAGCTCTCGCCGGACGGCAGAAGGCGAAGAACGAAGCCGCTTGCGAGCGGCGCAGTGCAGCGAAGAGCTCTCCCAATTCGCCGCTAGCTCCACGGTCCTTCTCAGCTGCGAGTAGCAGCGCTCGCAGTACACAGAGCTTCGCAAGGCCCGAAGAGCCGGAGGGAAGTATCGCACACGCAAATGTGCCAGGACAGAGACGTGTTCTACGTTGTCCCCTCTCGTCGTGCAGTTTGTGCCTCTGCTGCTTCTGCTGTTAGGAATCGCTCCTCGAAAGACGAGCGAGAGCGTCCTTCCGGGTGCATTGCACTGAGTCGAGTGCTCGCTCGGGACTTTGCTCTCGGGGCCAAGGCAAGAGGGCGTGCTTGCCCGCAGAACTGAGAACACGCTGTTGGGCAGAGCTGCAACTGACCGCTGGAGTTCAGCTCTCGCCGGACGGCAGAAGGCGAAGAACGAAGCCGCTTGCGAGCGGCGCAGTGCAGCGAAGAGCTCTCCCAATTCGCCGCTAGCTCCACGGTCCTCCTCAGCTGCGAGTAGCAGCGCTCGCAGTACACAGAGCTTCGCAAGGCCCGAAGAGCCGGAGGGAAGTATCGCACACGCAAATGTGCCAGGACAGAGACGTGTTCTACGTTGTCCCCTCTCGTCGTGCAGTTTGTGCCTCTGCTGCTTCTGCTGTTAGGAATCGCTCCTCGAAAGACGAGCGAGAGCGTCCTTCCGGGTGCATTGCACTGAGTCGAGTGCTCGCTCGGGACTTTGCTCTCGGGGCCAAGGCAAGAGGGCGTGCTTGCCCGCAGAACTGAGAACACGCTGTTGGGCAGAGCTGCAACTGACCGCTGGAGTTCAGCTCTCGCCGGACGGCAGAAGGCGAAGAACGAAGCCGCTTGCGAGCGGCGCAGTGCAGCGAAGAGCTCTCCCAATTCGCCGCTAGCTCCACGGTCCTCCTCAGCTGCGAGTAGCAGCGCTCGCAGTACACAGAGCTTCGCAAGGCCCGAAGAGCCGGAGGGAAGTATCGCACACGCAAATGTGCCAGGACAGAGACGTGTTCTACGTTGTCCCCTCTCGTCGTGCAGTTTGTGCCTCTGCTGCTTCTGCTGTTAGGAATCGCTCCTCGAAAGACGAGCGAGAGCGTCCTTCCGGGTGCATTGCACTGAGTCGAGTGCTCGCTCGGGACTTTGCTCTCGGGGGCCAAGGCAAGAGGGCGTGCTTGCCCGCAGAACTGAGAACACGCTGTTGGGCAGAGCTGCAACTGACCGCTGGAGTTCAGCTCTCGCCGGACGGCAGAAGGCGAAGAACGAAGCCGCTTGCGAGCGGCGCAGTGCAGCGAAGAGCTCTCCCAATTCGCCGCTAGCTCCACGGTCCTCCTCAGCTGCGAGTAGCAGCGCTCGCAGTACACAGAGCTTCGCAAGGCCCGAAGAGCCGGAGGGAAGTATCGCACACGCAAATGTGCCAGGACAGAGACGTGTTCTACGTTGTCCCCTCTCGTCGTGCAGTTTGTGCCTCTGCTGCTTCTGCTGTTAGGAATCGCTCCTCGAAAGACGAGCGAGAGCGTCCCTTCCGGGTGCATTGCACTGAGTCGAGTGCTCGCTCGGGACTTTGCTCTCGGGGCCAAGGCAAGAGGGCGTGCTTGCCCGCAGAACTGAGAACACGCTGTTGGGCAGAGCTGCAACTGACCGCTGGAGTTCAGCTCTCGCCGGACGGCAGAAGGCGAAGAACGAAGCCGCTTGCGAGCGGCGCAGTGCAGCGAAGAGCTCTCCCAATTCGCCGCTAGCTCCACGGTCCTCCTCAGCTGCGAGTAGCAGCGCTCGCAGTACACAGAGCTTCGCAAGGCCCGAAGAGCCGGAGGGAAGTATCGCACACGCAAATGTGCCAGGACAGAGACGTGTTCTACGTTGTCCCCTCTCGTCGTGCAGTTTGTGCCTCTGCTGCTTCTGCTGTTAGGAATCGCTCCTCGAAAGACGAGCGAGAGCGTCCTTCCGGGTGCATTGCACTGAGTCGAGTGCTCGCTCGGGACTTTGCTCTCGGGGCCAAGGCAAGAGGGCGTGCTTGCCCGCAGAACTGAGAACACGCTGTTGGGCAGAGCTGCAACTGACCGCTGGAGTTCAGCTCTCGCCGGACGGCAGAAGGCGAAGAACGAAGCCGCTTGCGTGCGGCGCAGTGCAGCGAAGAGCTCTCCCAATTCGCCGCTAGCTCCACGGTCCTCCTCAGCTGCGAGTAGCAGCGCTCGCAGTACACAGAGCTTCGCAAGGCCCGAAGAGCCGGAGGGAAGTTTCGCACACGCAAATGTGCCAGGACAGAGACGTGTTCTACGTTGTCCCCTCTCGTCGTGCAGTTTGTGCCTCTGCTGCTTCTGCTGTTAGGAATCGCTCCTCGAAAGACGAGCGAGAGCGTCCTTCCGGGTGCATTGCACTGAGTCGAGTGCTCGCTCGGGACTTTGCACTCGGGGCCAAGGCAAGAGGGCGTGCTTGCCCGCAGAACTGAGAACACGCTGTTGGGCAGAGCTGCAACTGACCGCTGGAGTTCAGCTCTCGCCGGACGGCAGAAGGCGAAGAACGAAGCCGCTTGCGAGCGGCGCAGTGCAGCGAAGAGCTCTCCCAATTCGCCGCTAGCTCCACGGTCCTCCTCAGCTGCGAGTAGCAGCGCTCGCAGTACACAGAGCTTCGCAAGGCCCGAAGAGCCGGAGGGAAGTATCGCACACGCAAATGTGCCAGGACAGAGACGTGTTCTACGTTGTCCCCTCTCGTCGTGCAGTTTGTGCCTCTGCTGCTTCTGCTGTTAGGAATCGCTCCTCGAAAGACGAGCGAGAGCGTCCTTCCGGGTGCATTGCACTGAGTCGAGTGCTCGCTCGGGACTTTGCACTCGGGGCCAAGGCAAGAGGGCGTGCTTGCCCGCAGAACTGAGAACACGCTGTTGGGCAGAGCTGCAACTGACCGCTGGAGTTCAGCTCTCGCCGGACGGCAGAAGGCGAAGAACGAAGCCGCTTGCGAGCGGCGCAGTGCAGCGAAGAGCTCTCCCAATTCGCCGCTAGCTCCACGGTCCTCCTCAGCTGCGAGTAGCAGCGCTCGCAGTACACAGAGCTTCGCAAGGCCCGAAGAGCCGGAGGGAAGTATCGCACACGCAAATGTGCCAGGACAGAGACGTGTTCTACGTTGTCCCCTCTCGTCGTGCAGTTTGTGCCTCTGCTGCTTCTGCTGTTAGGAATCGCTCCTCGAAAGACGAGCGAGAGCGTCCTTCCGGGTGCATTGCACTGAGTCGAGTGCTCGCTCGGGACTTTGCACTCGGGGCCAAGGCAAGAGGGCGTGCTTGCCCGCAGAACTGAGAACACGCTGTTGGGCAGAGCTGCAACTGACCGCTGGAGTTCAGCTCTCGCCGGACGGCAGAAGGCGAAGAACGAAGCCGCTTGCGAGCGGCGCAGTGCAGCGAAGAGCTCTCCCAATTCGCCGCTAGCTCCACGGTCCTCCTCAGCTGCGAGTAGCAGCGCTCGCAGTACACAGAGCTTCGCAAGGCCCGAAGAGCCGGAGGGAAGTATCGCACACGAAAATGTGCCAGGACAGAGACGTGTTCTACGTTGTCCCCTCTCGTCGTGCAGTTTGTGCCTCTGCTGCTTCTGCTGTTAGGAATCGCTCCTCGAAAGACGAGCGAGAGCGTCCTTCCGGGTGCATTGCACTGAGTCGAGTGCTCGCTCGGGACTTTGCTCTCGGGGCCAAGGCAAGAGGGCGTGCTTGCCCGCAGAACTGAGAACACGCTGTTGGGCAGAGCTGCAACTGACCGCTGGAGTTCAGCTCTCGCCGGACGGCAGAAGGCGAAGAACGAAGCCGCTTGCGAGCGGCGCAGTGCAGCGAAGAGCTCTCCCAATTCGCCGCTAGCTCCACGGTCCTTCTCAGCTGCGAGTAGCAGCGCTCGCAGTACACAGAGCTTCGCAAGGCCCGAAGAGCCGGAGGGAAGTATCGCACACGCAAATGTGCCAGGACAGAGACGTGTTCTACGTTGTCCCCTCTCGTCGTGCAGTTTGTGCCTCTGCTGCTTCTGCTGTTAGGAATCGCTCCTCGAAAGACGAGCGAGAGCGTCCTTCCGGGTGCATTGCACTGAGTCGAGTGCACGCTCGGGACTTTGCTCTCGGGGCCAAGGCAAGAGGGCGTGCTTGCCCGCAGAACTGAGAACACGCTGTTGGGCAGAGCTGCAACTGACCGCTGGAGTTCAGCTCTCGCCGGACGGCAGAAGGCGAAGAACGAAGCCGTTTGCGAGCGGCGCAGTGCAGCGAAGAGCTCTCCCAATTCGCCGCTAGCTCCACGGTCCCTTCTCAGCTGCGAGTAGCAGCGCTCGCAGTACACAGAGCTTCGCAAGGGCCCGAAGAGCCGGAGGGAAGTATCGCACACAGCAAATGTGCCAGGACAGAGACGTGTTCTACGTTGTCCCCTCTCGTCGTGCAGTTTGTGCCTCTGCTGCTTCTGCTGTTAGGAATCGCTCCTTGAAAGACGAGCGAGAGCGTCCTTCCGGGTGCATTGCACTGAGTCGAGTGCTCGCTCGGGACTTTGCTCTCGGGGCCAAGGCAAGAGGGCGTGCTTGCCCGCAGAACTGAGAACACGCTGTTGGGCAGAGCTGCAACTGACCGCTGGAGTTCAGCTCTCGCCGGACGGCAGAAGGCGAAGAACGAAGCCGCTTGCGAGCGGCGCAGTGCAGCGAAGAGCTCTCCCAATTCGCCGCTAGCTCCACGGTCCTCCTCAGCTGCGAGTAGCAGCGCTCGCAGTACACAGAGCTTCGCAAGGCCCGAAGAGCCGGAGGGAAGTATCGCACACGCAAATGTGCCAGGACAGAGACGTGTTCTACGTTGTCCCCTCTCGTCGTGCAGTTTGTGCCTCTGCTGCTTCTGCTGTTAGGAATCGCTCCTCGAAAGACGAGCGAGAGCGTCCTTCCGGGTGCATTGCACTGAGTCGAGTGCTCGCTCGGGACTTTGCTCTCGGGGCCAAGGCAAGAGGGCGTGCTTGCCCGCAGAACTGAGAACACGCTGTTGGGCAGAGCTGCAACTGACCGCTGGAGTTCAGCTCTCGCCGGACGGCAGAAGGCGAAGAACGAAGCCGCTTGCGAGCGGCGCAGTGCAGCGAAGAGCTCTCCCAATTCGCCGCTAGCTCCACGGTCCTCCTCAGCTGCGAGTAGCAGCGCTCGCAGTACACAGAGCTTCGCAAGGCCCGAAGAGCCGGAGGGAAGTATCGCACACGCAAATGTGCCAGGACAGAGACGTGTTCTACGTTGTCCCCTCTCGTCGTGCAGTTTGTGCCTCTGCTGCTTCTGCTGTTAGGAATCGCTCCTCGAAAGACGAGCGAGAGCGTCCTTCCGGGTGCATTGCACTGAGTCGAGTGCTCGCTCGGGACTTTGCTCTCGGGGCCAAGGCAAGAGGGCGTGCTTGCCCGCAGAACTGAGAACACGCTGTTGGGCAGAGCTGCAACTGACCGCTGGAGTTCAGCTCTCGCCGGACGGCAGAAGGCGAAGAACGAAGCCGCTTGCGAGCGGCGCAGTGCAGCGAAGAGCTCTCCCAATTCGCCGCTAGCTCCACGGTCCTCCTCAGCTGCGAGTAGCAGCGCTCGCAGTACACAGAGCTTCGCAAGGCCCGAAGAGCCGGAGGGAAGTATCGCACACGCAAATGTGCCAGGACAGAGACGTGTTCTACGTTGTCCCCTCTCGTCGTGCAGTTTGTGCCTCTGCTGCTTCTGCTGTTAGGAATCGCTCCTCGAAAGACGAGCGAGAGCGTCCTTCCGGGTGCATTGCACTGAGTCGAGTGCTCGCTCGGGACTTTGCTCTCGGGGCCAAGGCAAGAGGGCGTGCTTGCCCGCAGAACTGAGAACACGCTGTTGGGCAGAGCTGCAACTGACCGCTGGAGTTCAGCTCGCGCCGGACGGCAGAAGGCGAAGAACGAAGCCGCTTGCGAGCGGCGCAGTGCAGCGAAGAGCTCTCCCAATTCGCCGCTAGCTCCACGGTCCTCCTCAGCTGCGAGTAGCAGCGCTCGCAGTACACAGAGCTTCGCAAGGCCCGAAGAGCCGGAGGGAAGTTTCGCACACGAAAATGTGCCAGGACAGAGACGTGTTCTACGTTGTCCCCTCTCGTCGTGCAGTTTGTGCCTCTGCTGCTTCTGCTGTTAGGAATCGCTCCTCGAAAGACGAGCGAGAGCGTCCTTCCGGGTGCATTGCACTGAGTCGAGTGCTCGCTCGGGACTTTGCTCTCGGGGCCAAGGCAAGAGGGCGTGCTTGCCCGCAGAACTGAGAACACGCTGTTGGGCAGAGCTGCAACTGACCGCTGGAGTTCAGCTCTCGCCGGACGGCAGAAGGCGAAGAACGAAGCCGCGTGCGAGCGGCGCAGTGCAGCGAAGAGCTCTCCCAATTCGCCGCTAGCTCCACGGTCCTTCTCAGCTGCGAGTAGCAGCGCTCGCAGTACACAGAGCTTCGCAAGGCCCGAAGAGCCGGAGGGAAGTATCGCACACGCAAATGTGCCAGGACAGAGACGTGTTCTACGTTGTCCCCTCTCGTCGTGCAGTTTGTGCCTCTGCTGCTTCTGCTGTTAGGAATCGCTCCTCGAAAGACGAGCGAGAGCGTCCTTCCGGGTGCATTGCACTGAGTCGAGTGCTCGCTCGGGACTTTGCTCTCGGGGCCAAGGCAAGAGGGCGTGCTTGCCCGCAGAACTGAGAACACGCTGTTGGGCAGAGCTGCAACTGACCGCTGGAGTTCAGCTCTCGCCGGACGGCAGAAGGCGAAGAACGAAGCCGTTTGCGAGCGGCGCAGTGCAGCGAAGAGCTCTCCCAATTCGCCGCTAGCTCCACGGTCCTTCTCAGCTGCGAGTAGCAGCGCTCGCAGTACACAGAGCTTCGCAAGGCCCGAAGAGCCGGAGGGAAGTATCGCACACGCAAATGTGCCAGGACAGAGACGTGTTCTACGTTGTCCCCTCTCGTCCGTGCAGTTTGTGCCTCTGCTGCTTCTGCTGTTAGGAATCGCTCCTTGAAAGACGAGCGAGAGCGTCCTTCCGGGTGCATTGCACTGAGTCGAGTGCTCGCTCGGGACTTTGCTCTCGGGGCCAAGGCAAGAGGGCGTGCTTGCCCGCAGAACTGAGAACACGCTGTTGGGCAGAGCTGCAACTGACCGCTGGAGTTCAGCTCTCGCCGGACGGCAGAAGGCGAAGAACGAAGCCGCTTGCGAGCGGCGCAGTGCAGCGAAGAGCTCTCCCAATTCGCCGCTAGCTCCACGGTCCTTCTCAGCTGCGAGTAGCAGCGCTCGCAGTACACAGAGCTTCGCAAGGCCCGAAGAGCCGGAGGGAAGTATCGCACACGCAAATGTGCCAGGACAGAGACGTGTTCTACGTTGTCCCCTCTCGTCGTGCAGTTTGTGCCTCTGCTGCTTCTGCTGTTAGGAATCGCTCCTCGAAAGACGAGCGAGAGCGTCCTTCCGGGTGCATTGCACTGAGTCGAGTGCTCGCTCGGGACTTTGCTCTCGGGGCAAGGCAAGAGGGCGTGCTTGCCCGCAGAACTGAGAACACGCTGTTGGGCAGAGCTGCAACTGACCGCTGGAGTTCAGCTCGCGCCGGACGGCAGAAGGCGAAGAACGAAGCCGCTTGCGAGCGGCGCAGTGCAGCGAAGAGCTCTCCCAATTCGCCGCTAGCTCCACGGTCCTCCTCAGCTGCGAGTAGCAGCGCTCGCAGTACACAGAGCTTCGCAAGGCCCGAAGAGCCGGAGGGAAGTTTCGCACACGAAAATGTGCCAGGACAGAGACGTGTTCTACGTTGTCCCCTCTCGTCGTGCAGTTTGTGCCTCTGCTGCTTCTGCTGTTAGGAATCGCTCCTTGAAAGACGAGCGAGAGCGTCCTTCCGGGTGCATTGCACTGAGTCGAGTGCTCGCTCGGGACTTTGCTCTCGGGGCCAAGGCAAGAGGGCGTGCTTGCCCGCAGAACTGAGAACACGCTGTTGGGCAGAGCTGCAACTGACCGCTGGAGTTCAGCTCGCGCCGGACGGCAGAAGGCGAAGAACGAAGCCGCGTGCGAGCGGCGCAGTGCAGCGAAGAGCTCTCCCAATTCGCCGCTAGCTCCACGGTCCTTCTCAGCTGCGAGTAGCAGCGCTCGCAGTACACAGAGCTTCGCAAGGCCCGAAGAGCCGGAGGGAAGTATCGCACACGCAAATGTGCCAGGACAGAGACGTGTTCTACGTTGTCCCCTCTCGTCGTGCAGTTTGTGCCTCTGCTGCTTCTGCTGTTAGGAATCGCTCCTCGAAAGACGAGCGAGAGCGTCCTTCCGGGTGCATTGCACTGAGTCGAGTGCTCGCTCGGGACTTTGCTCTCGGGGCCAAGGCAAGAGGGCGTGCTTGCCCGCAGAACTGAGAACACGCTGTTGGGCAGAGCTGCAACTGACCGCTGGAGTTCAGCTCTCGCCGGACGGCAGAAGGCGAAGAACGAAGCCGCGTGCGAGCGGCGCAGTGCAGCGAAGAGCTCTCCCAATTCGCCGCTAGCTCCACGGTCCTTCTCAGCTGCGAGTAGCAGGCGCTCGCAGTACACAGAGCTTCGCAAGGCCCGAAGAGCCGGAGGGAAGTATCGCACACGCAAATGTGCCAGGACAGAGACGTGTTCTACGTTGTCCCCTCTCGTCGTGCAGTTTGTGCCTCTGCTGCTTCTGCTGTTAGGAATCGCTCCTTGAAAGACGAGCGAGAGCGTCCTTCCGGGTGCATTGCACTGAGTCGAGTGCTCGCTCGGGACTTTGCTCTCGGGGCCAAGGCAAGAGGGCGTGCTTGCCCGCAGAACTGAGAACACGCTGTTGGGCAGAGCTGCAACTGACCGCTGGAGTTCAGCTCTCGCCGGACGGCAGAAGGCGAAGAACGAAGCCGCTTGCGAGCGGCGCAGTGCAGCGAAGAGCTCTCCCAATTCGCCGCTAGCTCCACGGTCCTTCTCAGCTGCGAGTAGCAGCGCTCGCAGTACACAGAGCTTCGCAAGGCCCGAAGAGCCGGAGGGAAGTATCGCACACGCAAATGTGCCAGGACAGAGACGTGTTCTACGTTGTCCCCTCTCGTCGTGCAGTTTGTGCCTCTGCTGCTTCTGCTGTTAGGAATCGCTCCTCGAAAGACGAGCGAGAGCGTCCTTCCGGGTGCATTGCACTGAGTCGAGTGCTCGCTCGGGACTTTGCTCTCGGGGCCAAGGCAAGAGGGCGTGCTTGCCCGCAGAACTGAGAACACGCTGTTGGGCAGAGCTGCAACTGACCGCTGGAGTTCAGCTCTCGCCGGACGGCAGAAGGCGAAGAACGAAGCCGCTTGCGAGCGGCGCAGTGCAGCGAAGAGCTCTCCCAATTCGCCGCTAGCTCCACGGTCCTCCTCAGCTGCGAGTAGCAGCGCTCGCAGTACACAGAGCTTCGCAAGGCCCGAAGAGCCGGAGGGAAGTATCGCACACGCAAATGTGCCAGGACAGAGACGTGTTCTACGTTGTCCCCTCTCGTCGTGCAGTTTGTGCCTCTGCTGCTTCTGCTGTTAGGAATCGCTCCTCGAAAGACGAGCGAGAGCGTCCTTCCGGGTGCATTGCACTGAGTCGAGTGCTCGCTCGGGACTTTGCTCTCGGGGCCAAGGCAAGAGGGCGTGCTTGCCCGCAGAACTGAGAACACGCTGTTGGGCAGAGCTGCAACTGACCGCTGGAGTTCAGCTCTCGCCGGACGGCAGAAGGCGAAGAACGAAGCCGCTTGCGAGCGGCGCAGTGCAGCGAAGAGCTCTCCCAATTCGCCGCTAGCTCCACGGTCCTCCTCAGCTGCGAGTAGCAGCGCTCGCAGTACACAGAGCTTCGCAAGGCCCGAAGAGCCGGAGGGAAGTATCGCACACGCAAATGTGCCAGGACAGAGACGTGTTCTACGTTGTCCCCTCTCGTCGTGCAGTTTGTGCCTCTGCTGCTTCTGCTGTTAGGAATCGCTCCTCGAAAGACGAGCGAGAGCGTCCTTCCGGGTGCATTGCACTGAGTCGAGTGCTCGCTCGGGACTTTGCTCTCGGGGCCAAGGCAAGAGGGCGTGCTTGCCCGCAGAACTGAGAACACGCTGTTGGGCAGAGCTGCAACTGACCGCTGGAGTTCAGCTCGCGCCGGACGGCAGAAGGCGAAGAACGAAGCCGCTTGCGAGCGGCGCAGTGCAGCGAAGAGCTCTCCCAATTCGCCGCTAGCTCCACGGTCCTCCTCAGCTGCGAGTAGCAGCGCTCGCAGTACACAGAGCTTCGCAAGGCCCGAAGAGCCGGAGGGAAGTTTCGCACACGAAAATGTGCCAGGACAGAGACGTGTTCTACGTTGTCCCCTCTCGTCGTGCAGTTTGTGCCTCTGCTGCTTCTGCTGTTAGGAATCGCTCCTCGAAAGACGAGCGAGAGCGTCCTTCCGGGTGCATTGCACTGAGTCGAGTGCTCGCTCGGGACTTTGCTCTCGGGGCCAAGGCAAGAGGGCGTGCTTGCCCGCAGAACTGAGAACACGCTGTTGGGCAGAGCTGCAACTGACCGCTGGAGTTCAGCTCGCGCCGGACGGCAGAAGGCGAAGAACGAAGCCGCTTGCGAGCGGCGCAGTGCAGCGAAGAGCTCTCCCAATTCGCCGCTAGCTCCACGGTCCTCCTCAGCTGCGAGTAGCAGCGCTCGCAGTACACAGAGCTTCGCAAGGCCCGAAGAGCCGGAGGGAAGTATCGCACACGCAAATGTGCCAGGACAGAGACGTGTTCTACGTTGTCCCCTCTCGTCGTGCAGTTTGTGCCTCTGCTGCTTCTGCTGTTAGGAATCGCTCCTCGAAAGACGAGCGAGAGCGTCCTTCCGGGTGCATTGCACTGAGTCGAGTGCACGCTCGGGACTTTGCTCTCGGGGCCAAGGCAAGAGGGCGTGCTTGCCCGCAGAACTGAGAACACGCTGTTGGGCAGAGCTGCAACTGACCGCTGGAGTTCAGCTCTCGCCGGACGGCAGAAGGCGAAGAACGAAGCCGTTTGCGAGCGGCGCAGTGCAGCGAAGAGCTCTCCCAATTCGCCGCTAGCTCCACGGTCCTTCTCAGCTGCGAGTAGCAGCGCTCGCAGTACACAGAGCTTCGCAAGGCCCGAAGAGCCGGAGGGAAGTATCGCACACGCAAATGTGCCAGGACAGAGACGTGTTCTACGTTGTCCCCTCTCGTCGTGCAGTTTGTGCCTCTGCTGCTTCTGCTGTTAGGAATCGCTCCTTGAAAGACGAGCGAGAGCGTCCTTCCGGGTGCATTGCACTGAGTCGAGTGCTCGCTCGGGACTTTGCTCTCGGGGCCAAGGCAAGAGGGCGTGCTTGCCCGCAGAACTGAGAACACGCTGTTGGGCAGAGCTGCAACTGACCGCTGGAGTTCAGCTCTCGCCGGACGGCAGAAGGCGAAGAACGAAGCCGCTTGCGAGCGGCGCAGTGCAGCGAAGAGCTCTCCCAATTCGCCGCTAGCTCCACGGTCCTCCTCAGCTGCGAGTAGCAGCGCTCGCAGTACACAGAGCTTCGCAAGGCCCGAAGAGCCGGAGGGAAGTATCGCACACGCAAATGTGCCAGGACAGAGACGTGTTCTACGTTGTCCCCTCTCGTCGTGCAGTTTGTGCCTCTGCTGCTTCTGCTGTTAGGAATCGCTCCTCGAAAGACGAGCGAGAGCGTCCTTCCGGGTGCATTGCACTGAGTCGAGTGCTCGCTCGGGACTTTGCTCTCGGGGCCAAGGCAAGAGGGCGTGCTTGCCCGCAGAACTGAGAACACGCTGTTGGGCAGAGCTGCAACTGACCGCTGGAGTTCAGCTCTCGCCGGACGGCAGAAGGCGAAGAACGAAGCCGCTTGCGAGCGGCGCAGTGCAGCGAAGAGCTCTCCCAATTCGCCGCTAGCTCCACGGTCCTCCTCAGCTGCGAGTAGCAGCGCTCGCAGTACACAGAGCTTCGCAAGGCCCGAAGAGCCGGAGGGAAGTATCGCACACGCAAATGTGCCAGGACAGAGACGTGTTCTACGTTGTCCCCTCTCGTCGTGCAGTTTGTGCCTCTGCTGCTTCTGCTGTTAGGAATCGCTCCTCGAAAGACGAGCGAGAGCGTCCTTCCGGGTGCATTGCACTGAGTCGAGTGCTCGCTCGGGACTTTGCTCTCGGGGCCAAGGCAAGAGGGCGTGCTTGCCCGCAGAACTGAGAACACGCTGTTGGGCAGAGCTGCAACTGACCGCTGGAGTTCAGCTCTCGCCGGACGGCAGAAGGCGAAGAACGAAGCCGCTTGCGAGCGGCGCAGTGCAGCGAAGAGCTCTCCCAATTCGCCGCTAGCTCCACGGTCCTCCTCAGCTGCGAGTAGCAGCGCTCGCAGTACACAGAGCTTCGCAAGGCCCGAAGAGCCGGAGGGAAGTATCGCACACGCAAATGTGCCAGGACAGAGACGTGTTCTACGTTGTCCCCTCTCGTCGTGCAGTTTGTGCCTCTGCTGCTTCTGCTGTTAGGAATCGCTCCTCGAAAGACGAGCGAGAGCGTCCTTCCGGGTGCATTGCACTGAGTCGAGTGCTCGCTCGGGACTTTGCTCTCGGGGCCAAGGCAAGAGGGCGTGCTTGCCCGCAGAACTGAGAACACGCTGTTGGGCAGAGCTGCAACTGACCGCTGGAGTTCAGCTCGCGCCGGACGGCAGAAGGCGAAGAACGAAGCCGCTTGCGAGCGGCGCAGTGCAGCGAAGAGCTCTCCCAATTCGCCGCTAGCTCCACGGTCCTCCTCAGCTGCGAGTAGCAGCGCTCGCAGTACACAGAGCTTCGCAAGGCCCGAAGAGCCGGAGGGAAGTTTCGCACACGAAAATGTGCCAGGACAGAGACGTGTTCTACGTTGTCCCCTCTCGTCGTGCAGTTTGTGCCTCTGCTGCTTCTGCTGTTAGGAATCGCTCCTCGAAAGACGAGCGAGAGCGTCCTTCCGGGTGCATTGCACTGAGTCGAGTGCTCGCTCGGGACTTTGCTCTCGGGGCCAAGGCAAGAGGGCGTGCTTGCCCGCAGAACTGAGAACACGCTGTTGGGCAGAGCTGCAACTGACCGCTGGAGTTCAGCTCTCGCCGGACGGCAGAAGGCGAAGAACGAAGCCGCGTGCGAGCGGCGCAGTGCAGCGAAGAGCTCTCCCAATTCGCCGCTAGCTCCACGGTCCTTCTCAGCTGCGAGTAGCAGCGCTCGCAGTACACAGAGCTTCGCAAGGCCCGAAGAGCCGGAGGGAAGTATCGCACACGCAAATGTGCCAGGACAGAGACGTGTTCTACGTTGTCCCCTCTCGTCGTGCAGTTTGTGCCTCTGCTGCTTCTGCTGTTAGGAATCGCTCCTCGAAAGACGAGCGAGAGCGTCCTTCCGGGTGCATTGCACTGAGTCGAGTGCTCGCTCGGGACTTTGCTCTCGGGGCCAAGGCAAGAGGGCGTGCTTGCCCGCAGAACTGAGAACACGCTGTTGGGCAGAGCTGCAACTGACCGCTGGAGTTCAGCTCTCGCCGGACGGCAGAAGGCGAAGAACGAAGCCGTTTGCGAGCGGCGCAGTGCAGCGAAGAGCTCTCCCAATTCGCCGCTAGCTCCACGGTCCTTCTCAGCTGCGAGTAGCAGCGCTCGCAGTACACAGAGCTTCGCAAGGCCCGAAGAGCCGGAGGGAAGTATCGCACACGCAAATGTGCCAGGACAGAGACGTGTTCTACGTTGTCCCCTCTCGTCGTGCAGTTTGTGCCTCTGCTGCTTCTGCTGTTAGGAATCGCTCCTTGAAAGACGAGCGAGAGCGTCCTTCCGGGTGCATTGCACTGAGTCGAGTGCTCGCTCGGGACTTTGCTCTCGGGGCCAAGGCAAGAGGGCGTGCTTGCCCGCAGAACTGAGAACACGCTGTTGGGCAGAGCTGCAACTGACCGCTGGAGTTCAGCTCTCGCCGGACGGCAGAAGGCGAAGAACGAAGCCGCTTGCGAGCGGCGCAGTGCAGCGAAGAGCTCTCCCAATTCGCCGCTAGCTCCACGGTCCTTCTCAGCTGCGAGTAGCAGCGCTCGCAGTACACAGAGCTTCGCAAGGCCCGAAGAGCCGGAGGGAAGTATCGCACACGCAAATGTGCCAGGACAGAGACGTGTTCTACGTTGTCCCCTCTCGTCGTGCAGTTTGTGCCTCTGCTGCTTCTGCTGTTAGGAATCGCTCCTCGAAAGACGAGCGAGAGCGTCCTTCCGGGTGCATTGCACTGAGTCGAGTGCTCGCTCGGGACTTTGCTCTCGGGGCCAAGGCAAGAGGGCGTGCTTGCCCGCAGAACTGAGAACACGCTGTTGGGCAGAGCTGCAACTGACCGCTGGAGTTCAGCTCGCGCCGGACGGCAGAAGGCGAAGAACGAAGCCGCTTGCGAGCGGCGCAGTGCAGCGAAGAGCTCTCCCAATTCGCCGCTAGCTCCACGGTCCTCCTCAGCTGCGAGTAGCAGCGCTCGCAGTACACAGAGCTTCGCAAGGCCCGAAGAGCCGGAGGGAAGTTTCGCACACGAAAATGTGCCAGGACAGAGACGTGTTCTACGTTGTCCCCTCTCGTCGTGCAGTTTGTGCCTCTGCTGCTTCTGCTGTTAGGAATCGCTCCTTGAAAGACGAGCGAGAGCGTCCTTCCGGGTGCATTGCACTGAGTCGAGTGCTCGCTCGGGACTTTGCTCTCGGGGCCAAGGCAAGAGGGCGTGCTTGCCCGCAGAACTGAGAACACGCTGTTGGGCAGAGCTGCAACTGACCGCTGGAGTTCAGCTCGCGCCGGACGGCAGAAGGCGAAGAACGAAGCCGCGTGCGAGCGGCGCAGTGCAGCGAAGAGCTCTCCCAATTCGCCGCTAGCTCCACGGTCCTTCTCAGCTGCGAGTAGCAGCGCTCGCAGTACACAGAGCTTCGCAAGGCCCGAAGAGCCGGAGGGAAGTATCGCACACGCAAATGTGCCAGGACAGAGACGTGTTCTACGTTGTCCCCTCTCGTCGTGCAGTTTGTGCCTCTGCTGCTTCTGCTGTTAGGAATCGCTCCTCGAAAGACGAGCGAGAGCGTCCTTCCGGGTGCATTGCACTGAGTCGAGTGCTCGCTCGGGACTTTGCTCTCGGGGCCAAGGCAAGAGGGCGTGCTTGCCCGCAGAACTGAGAACACGCTGTTGGGCAGAGCTGCAACTGACCGCTGGAGTTCAGCTCTCGCCGGACGGCAGAAGGCGAAGAACGAAGCCGCGTGCGAGCGGCGCAGTGCAGCGAAGAGCTCTCCCAATTCGCCGCTAGCTCCACGGTCCTTCTCAGCTGCGAGTAGCAGCGCTCGCAGTACACAGAGCTTCGCAAGGCCCGAAGAGCCGGAGGGAAGTATCGCACACGCAAATGTGCCAGGACAGAGACGTGTTCTACGTTGTCCCCTCTCGTCGTGCAGTTTGTGCCTCTGCTGCTTCTGCTGTTAGGAATCGCTCCTTGAAAGACGAGCGAGAGCGTCCTTCCGGGTGCATTGCACTGAGTCGAGTGCTCGCTCGGGACTTTGCTCTCGGGGCCAAGGCAAGAGGGCGTGCTTGCCCGCAGAACTGAGAACACGCTGTTGGGCAGAGCTGCAACTGACCGCTGGAGTTCAGCTCTCGCCGGACGGCAGAAGGCGAAGAACGAAGCCGCTTGCGAGCGGCGCAGTGCAGCGAAGAGCTCTCCCAATTCGCCGCTAGCTCCACGGTCCTTCTCAGCTGCGAGTAGCAGCGCTCGCAGTACACAGAGCTTCGCAAGGCCCGAAGAGCCGGAGGGAAGTATCGCACACGCAAATGTGCCAGGACAGAGACGTGTTCTACGTTGTCCCCTCTCGTCGTGCAGTTTGTGCCTCTGCTGCTTCTGCTGTTAGGAATCGCTCCTCGAAAGACGAGCGAGAGCGTCCTTCCGGGTGCATTGCACTGAGTCGAGTGCTCGCTCGGGACTTTGCTCTCGGGGCCAAGGCAAGAGGGCGTGCTTGCCCGCAGAACTGAGAACACGCTGTTGGGCAGAGCTGCAACTGACCGCTGGAGTTCAGCTCTCGCCGGACGGCAGAAGGCGAAGAACGAAGCCGCTTGCGAGCGGCGCAGTGCAGCGAAGAGCTCTCCCAATTCGCCGCTAGCTCCACGGTCCTCCTCAGCTGCGAGTAGCAGCGCTCGCAGTACACAGAGCTTCGCAAGGCCCGAAGAGCCGGAGGGAAGTATCGCACACGCAAATGTGCCAGGACAGAGACGTGTTCTACGTTGTCCCCTCTCGTCGTGCAGTTTGTGCCTCTGCTGCTTCTGCTGTTAGGAATCGCTCCTCGAAAGACGAGCGAGAGCGTCCTTCCGGGTGCATTGCACTGAGTCGAGTGCTCGCTCGGGACTTTGCACTCGGGGCCAAGGCAAGAGGGCGTGCTTGCCCGCAGAACTGAGAACACGCTGTTGGGCAGAGCTGCAACTGACCGCTGGAGTTCAGCTCTCGCCGGACGGCAGAAGGCGAAGAACGAAGCCGCTTGCGAGCGGCGCAGTGCAGCGAAGAGCTCTCCCAATTCGCCGCTAGCTCCACGGTCCTCCTCAGCTGCGAGTAGCAGCGCTCGCAGTACACAGAGCTTCGCAAGGCCCGAAGAGCCGGAGGGAAGTATCGCACACGCAAATGTGCCAGGACAGAGACGTGTTCTACGTTGTCCCCTCTCGTCGTGCAGTTTGTGCCTCTGCTGCTTCTGCTGTTAGGAATCGCTCCTCGAAAGACGAGCGAGAGCGTCCTTCCGGGTGCATTGCACTGAGTCGAGTGCTCGCTCGGGACTTTGCTCTCGGGGCCAAGGCAAGAGGGCGTGCTTGCCCGCAGAACTGAGAACACGCTGTTGGGCAGAGCTGCAACTGACCGCTGGAGTTCAGCTCTCGCCGGACGGCAGAAGGCGAAGAACGAAGCCGCTTGCGAGCGGCGCAGTGCAGCGAAGAGCTCTCCCAATTCGCCGCTAGCTCCACGGTCCTCCTCAGCTGCGAGTAGCAGCGCTCGCAGTACACAGAGCTTCGCAAGGCCCGAAGAGCCGGAGGGAAGTTTCGCACACGAAAATGTGCCAGGACAGAGACGTGTTCTACGTTGTCCCCTCTCGTCGTGCAGTTTGTGCCTCTGCTGCTTCTGCTGTTAGGAATCGCTCCTCGAAAGACGAGCGAGAGCGTCCTTCCGGGTGCATTGCACTGAGTCGAGTGCTCGCTCGGGACTTTGCTCTCGGGGCCAAGGCAAGAGGGCGTGCTTGCCCGCAGAACTGAGAACACGCTGTTGGGCAGAGCTGCAACTGACCGCTGGAGTTCAGCTCGCGCCGGACGGCAGAAGGCGAAGAACGAAGCCGCTTGCGAGCGGCGCAGTGCAGCGAAGAGCTCTCCCAATTCGCCGCTAGCTCCACGGTCCTCCTCAGCTGCGAGTAGCAGCGCTCGCAGTACACAGAGCTTCGCAAGGCCCGAAGAGCCGGAGGGAAGTTTCGCACACGAAAATGTGCCAGGACAGAGACGTGTTCTACGTTGTCCCCTCTCGTCGTGCAGTTTGTGCCTCTGCTGCTTCTGCTGTTAGGAATCGCTCCTCGAAAGACGAGCGAGAGCGTCCTTCCGGGTGCATTGCACTGAGTCGAGTGCTCGCTCGGGACTTTGCTCTCGGGGCCAAGGCAAGAGGGCGTGCTTGCCCGCAGAACTGAGAACACGCTGTTGGGCAGAGCTGCAACTGACCGCTGGAGTTCAGCTCGCGCCGGACGGCAGAAGGCGAAGAACGAAGCCGCTTGCGAGCGGCGCAGTGCAGCGAAGAGCTCTCCCAATTCGCCGCTAGCTCCACGGTCCTCCTCAGCTGCGAGTAGCAGCGCTCGCAGTACACAGAGCTTCGCAAGGCCCGAAGAGCCGGAGGGAAGTTTCGCACACGAAAATGTGCCAGGACAGAGACGTGTTCTACGTTGTCCCCTCTCGTCGTGCAGTTTGTGCCTCTGCTGCTTCTGCTGTTAGGAATCGCTCCTTGAAAGACGAGCGAGAGCGTCCTTCCGGGTGCATTGCACTGAGTCGAGTGCTCGCTCGGGACTTTGCTCTCGGGGCCAAGGCAAGAGGGCGTGCTTGCCCGCAGAACTGAGAACACGCTGTTGGGCAGAGCTGCAACTGACCGCTGGAGTTCAGCTCTCGCCGGACGGCAGAAGGCGAAGAACGAAGCCGCGTGCGAGCGGCGCAGTGCAGCGAAGAGCTCTCCCAATTCGCCGCTAGCTCCACGGTCCTTCTCAGCTGCGAGTAGCAGCGCTCGCAGTACACAGAGCTTCGCAAGGCCCGAAGAGCCGGAGGGAAGTATCGCACACGCAAATGTGCCAGGACAGAGACGTGTTCTACGTTGTCCCCTCTCGTCGTGCAGTTTGTGCCTCTGCTGCTTCTGCTGTTAGGAATCGCTCCTCGAAAGACGAGCGAGAGCGTCCTTCCGGGTGCATTGCACTGAGTCGAGTGCTCGCTCGGGACTTTGCTCTCGGGGCCAAGGCAAGAGGGCGTGCTTGCCCGCAGAACTGAGAACACGCTGTTGGGCAGAGCTGCAACTGACCGCTGGAGTTCAGCTCGCGCCGGACGGCAGAAGGCGAAGAACGAAGCCGCTTGCGAGCGGCGCAGTGCAGCGAAGAGCTCTCCCAATTCGCCGCTAGCTCCACGGTCCTCCTCAGCTGCGAGTAGCAGCGCTCGCAGTACACAGAGCTTCGCAAGGCCCGAAGAGCCGGAGGGAAGTTTCGCACACGAAAATGTGCCAGGACAGAGACGTGTTCTACGTTGTCCCCTCTCGTCGTGCAGTTTGTGCCTCTGCTGCTTCTGCTGTTAGGAATCGCTCCTCGAAAGACGAGCGAGAGCGTCCTTCCGGGTGCATTGCACTGAGTCGAGTGCTCGCTCGGGACTTTGCTCTCGGGGCCAAGGCAAGAGGGCGTGCTTGCCCGCAGAACTGAGAACACGCTGTTGGGCAGAGCTGCAACTGACCGCTGGAGTTCAGCTCTCGCCGGACGGCAGAAGGCGAAGAACGAAGCCGTTTGCGAGCGGCGCAGTGCAGCGAAGAGCTCTCCCAATTCGCCGCTAGCTCCACGGTCCTTCTCAGCTGCGAGTAGCAGCGCTCGCAGTACACAGAGCTTCGCAAGGCCCGAAGAGCCGGAGGGAAGTATCGCACACGCAAATGTGCCAGGACAGAGACGTGTTCTACGTTGTCCCCTCTCGTCGTGCAGTTTGTGCCTCTGCTGCTTCTGCTGTTAGGAATCGCTCCTTGAAAGACGAGCGAGAGCGTCCTTCCGGGTGCATTGCACTGAGTCGAGTGCTCGCTCGGGACTTTGCTCTCGGGGCCAAGGCAAGAGGGCGTGCTTGCCCGCAGAACTGAGAACACGCTGTTGGGCAGAGCTGCAACTGACCGCTGGAGTTCAGCTCTCGCCGGACGGCAGAAGGCGAAGAACGAAGCCGCTTGCGAGCGGCGCAGTGCAGCGAAGAGCTCTCCCAATTCGCCGCTAGCTCCACGGTCCTTCTCAGCTGCGAGTAGCAGCGCTCGCAGTACACAGAGCTTCGCAAGGCCCGAAGAGCCGGAGGGAAGTATCGCACACGCAAATGTGCCAGGACAGAGACGTGTTCTACGTTGTCCCCTCTCGTCGTGCAGTTTGTGCCTCTGCTGCTTCTGCTGTTAGGAATCGCTCCTCGAAAGACGAGCGAGAGCGTCCTTCCGGGTGCATTGCACTGAGTCGAGTGCTCGCTCGGGACTTTGCTCTCGGGGCCAAGGCAAGAGGGCGTGCTTGCCCGCAGAACTGAGAACACGCTGTTGGGCAGAGCTGCAACTGACCGCTGGAGTTCAGCTCTCGCCGGACGGCAGAAGGCGAAGAACGAAGCCGCTTGCGAGCGGCGCAGTGCAGCGAAGAGCTCTCCCAATTCGCCGCTAGCTCCACGGTCCTCCTCAGCTGCGAGTAGCAGCGCTCGCAGTACACAGAGCTTCGCAAGGCCCGAAGAGCCGGAGGGAAGTTTCGCACACGCAAATGTGCCAGGACAGAGACGTGTTCTACGTTGTCCCCTCTCGTCGTGCAGTTTGTGCCTCTGCTGCTTCTGCTGTTAGGAATCGCTCCTCGAAAGACGAGCGAGAGCGTCCTTCCGGGTGCATTGCACTGAGTCGAGCGCTCGCTCGGGACTTTGCACTCGGGGCCAAGGCAAGAGGGCGTGCTTGCCCGCAGAACTGAGAACACGCTGTTGGGCAGAGCTGCAACTGACCGCTGGAGTTCAGCTCTCGCCGGACGGCAGAAGGCGAAGAACGAAGCCGCTTGCGAGCGGCGCAGTGCAGCGAAGGGCTCTCCCAATTCGCCGCTAGCTCCACGGTCCTCCTCAGCTGCGAGTAGCAGCGCTCGCAGTACACAGAGCTTCGCAAGGCCCGAAGAGCCGGAGGGAAGTATCGCACACGCAAATGTGCCAGGACAGAGACGTGTTCTACGTTGTCCCCTCTCGTCGTGCAGTTTGTGCCTCTGCTGCTTCTGCTGTTAGGAATCGCTCCTCGAAAGACGAGCGAGAGCGTCCTTCCGGGTGCATTGCACTGAGTCGAGCGCTCGCTCGGGACTTTGCACTCGGGGCCAAGGCAAGAGGGCGTGCTTGCCCGCAGAACTGAGAACACGCTGTTGGGCAGAGCTGCAACTGACCGCTGGAGTTCAGCTCTCGCCGGACGGCAGAAGGCGAAGAACGAAGCCGCTTGCGAGCGGCGCAGTGCAGCGAAGGGCTCTCCCAATTCGCCGCTAGCTCCACGGTCCTCCTCAGCTGCGAGTAGCAGCGCTCGCAGTACACAGAGCTTCGCAAGGCCCGAAGAGCCGGAGGGAAGTATCGCACACGCAAATGTGCCAGGACAGAGACGTGTTCTACGTTGTCCCCTCTCGTCGTGCAGTTTGTGCCTCTGCTGCTTCTGCTGTTAGGAATCGCTCCTCGAAAGACGAGCGAGAGCGTCCTTCCGGGTGCATTGCACTGAGTCGAGTGCTCGCTCGGGACTTTGCTCTCGGGGCCAAGGCAAGAGGGCGTGCTTGCCCGCAGAACTGAGAACACGCTGTTGGGCAGAGCTGCAACTGACCGCTGGAGTTCAGCTCTCGCCGGACGGCAGAAGGCGAAGAACGAAGCCGCTTGCGAGCGGCGCAGTGCAGCGAAGGGCTCTCCCAATTCGCCGCTAGCTCCACGGTCCTTCTCAGCTGCGAGTAGCAGCGCTCGCAGTACACAGAGCTTCGCAAGGCCCGAAGAGCCGGAGGGAAGTATCGCACACGCAAATGTGCCAGGACAGAGACGTGTTCTACGTTGTCCCCTCTCGTCGTGCAGTTTGTGCCTCTGCTGCTTCTGCTGTTAGGAATCGCTCCTCGAAAGACGAGCGAGAGCGTCCTTCCGGGTGCATTGCACTGAGTCGAGTGCTCGCTCGGGACTTTGCACTCGGGGCCAAGGCAAGAGGGCGTGCTTGCCCGCAGAACTGAGAACACGCTGTTGGGCAGAGCTGCAACTGACCGCTGGAGTTCAGCTCTCGCCGGACGGCAGAAGGCGAAGAACGAAGCCGCTTGCGAGCGGCGCAGTGCAGCGAAGAGCTCTCCCAATTCGCCGCTAGCTCCACGGTCCTTCTCAGCTGCGAGTAGCAGCGCTCGCAGTACACAGAGCTTCGCAAGGCCCGAAGAGCCGGAGGGAAGTATCGCACACGCAAATGTGCCAGGACAGAGACGTGTTCTACGTTGTCCCCTCTCGTCGTGCAGTTTGTGCCTCTGCTGCTTCTGCTGTTAGGAATCGCTCCTCGAAAGACGAGCGAGAGCGTCCTTCCGGGTGCATTGCACTGAGTCGAGTGCTCGCTCGGGACTTTGCTCTCGGGGCCAAGGCAAGAGGGCGTGCTTGCCCGCAGAACTGAGAACACGCTGTTGGGCAGAGCTGCAACTGACCGCTGGAGTTCAGCTCTCGCCGGACGGCAGAAGGCGAAGAACGAAGCCGCTTGCGAGCGGCGCAGTGCAGCGAAGAGCTCTCCCAATTCGCCGCTAGCTCCACGGTCCTTCTCAGCTGCGAGTAGCAGCGCTCGCAGTACACAGAGCTTCGCAAGGCCCGAAGAGCCGGAGGGAAGTATCGCACACGCAAATGTGCCAGGACAGAGACGTGTTCTACGTTGTCCCCTCTCGTCGTGCAGTTTGTGCCTCTGCTGCTTCTGCTGTTAGGAATCGCTCCTCGAAAGACGAGCGAGAGCGTCCTTCCGGGTGCATTGCACTGAGTCGAGTGCTCGCTCGGGACTTTGCTCTCGGGGCCAAGGCAAGAGGGCGTGCTTGCCCGCAGAACTGAGAACACGCTGTTGGGCAGAGCTGCAACTGACCGCTGGAGTTCAGCTCTCGCCGGACGGCAGAAGGCGAAGAACGAAGCCGCTTGCGAGCGGCGCAGTGCAGCGAAGAGCTCTCCCAATTCGCCGCTAGCTCCACGGTCCTTCTCAGCTGCGAGTAGCAGCGCTCGCAGTACACAGAGCTTCGCAAGGCCCGAAGAGCCGGAGGGAAGTATCGCACACGCAAATGTGCCAGGACAGAGACGTGTTCTACGTTGTCCCCTCTCGTCGTGCAGTTTGTGCCTCTGCTGCTTCTGCTGTTAGGAATCGCTCCTCGAAAGACGAGCGAGAGCGTCCTTCCGGGTGCATTGCACTGAGTCGAGTGCTCGCTCGGGACTTTGCTCTCGGGGCCAAGGCAAGAGGGCGTGCTTGCCCGCAGAACTGAGAACACGCTGTTGGGCAGAGCTGCAACTGACCGCTGGAGTTCAGCTCTCGCCGGACGGCAGAAGGCGAAGAACGAAGCCGCTTGCGAGCGGCGCAGTGCAGCGAAGAGCTCTCCCAATTCGCCGCTAGCTCCACGGTCCTCCTCAGCTGCGAGTAGCAGCGCTCGCAGTACACAGAGCTTCGCAAGGCCCGAAGGGCCGGAGGGAAGTATCGCACACGCAAATGTGCCAGGACAGAGACGTGTTCTACGTTGTCCCCTCTCGTCGTGCAGTTTGTGCCTCTGCTGCTTCTGCTGTTAGGAATCGCTCCTCGAAAGACGAGCGAGAGCGTCCTTCCGGGTGCATTGCACTGAGTCGAGTGCTCGCTCGGGACTTTGCTCTCGGGGCCAAGGCAAGAGGGCGTGCTTGCCCGCAGAACTGAGAACACGCTGTTGGGCAGAGCTGCAACTGACCGCTGGAGTTCAGCTCTCGCCGGACGGCAGAAGGCGAAGAACGAAGCCGCTTGCGAGCGGCGCAGTGCAGCGAAGAGCTCTCCCAATTCGCCGCTAGCTCCACGGTCCTCCTCAGCTGCGAGTAGCAGCGCTCGCAGTACACAGAGCTTCGCAAGGCCCGAAGGGCCGGAGGGAAGTATCGCACACGCAAATGTGCCAGGACAGAGACGTGTTCTACGTTGTCCCCTCTCGTCGTGCAGTTTGTGCCTCTGCTGCTTCTGCTGTTAGGAATCGCTCCTCGAAAGACGAGCGAGAGCGTCCTTCCGGGTGCATTGCACTGAGTCGAGTGCTCGCTCGGGACTTTGCTCTCGGGGCCAAGGCAAGAGGGCGTGCTTGCCCGCAGAACTGAGAACACGCTGTTGGGCAGAGCTGCAACTGACCGCTGGAGTTCAGCTCTCGCCGGACGGCAGAAGGCGAAGAACGAAGCCGCTTGCGAGCGGCGCAGTGCAGCGAAGAGCTCTCCCAATTCGCCGCTAGCTCCACGGTCCTCCTCAGCTGCGAGTAGCAGCGCTCGCAGTACACAGAGCTTCGCAAGGCCCGAAGGGCCGGAGGGAAGTATCGCACACGCAAATGTGCCAGGACAGAGACGTGTTCTACGTTGTCCCCTCTCGTCGTGCAGTTTGTGCCTCTGCTGCTTCTGCTGTTAGGAATCGCTCCTCGAAAGACGAGCGAGAGCGTCCTTCCGGGTGCATTGCACTGAGTCGAGTGCTCGCTCGGGACTTTGCTCTCGGGGCCAAGGCAAGAGGGCGTGCTTGCCCGCAGAACTGAGAACACGCTGTTGGGCAGAGCTGCAACTGACCGCTGGAGTTCAGCTCTCGCCGGACGGCAGAAGGCGAAGAACGAAGCCGCTTGCGAGCGGCGCAGTGCAGCGAAGAGCTCTCCCAATTCGCCGCTAGCTCCACGGTCCTCCTCAGCTGCGAGTAGCAGCGCTCGCAGTACACAGAGCTTCGCAAGGCCCGAAGGGCCGGAGGGAAGTATCGCACACGCAAATGTGCCAGGACAGAGACGTGTTCTACGTTGTCCCCTCTCGTCGTGCAGTTTGTGCCTCTGCTGCTTCTGCTGTTAGGAATCGCTCCTCGAAAGACGAGCGAGAGCGTCCTTCCGGGTGCATTGCACTGAGTCGAGTGCTCGCTCGGGACTTTGCTCTCGGGGCCAAGGCAAGAGGGCGTGCTTGCCCGCAGAACTGAGAACACGCTGTTGGGCAGAGCTGCAACTGACCGCTGGAGTTCAGCTCTCGCCGGACGGCAGAAGGCGAAGAACGAAGCCGCTTGCGAGCGGCGCAGTGCAGCGAAGAGCTCTCCCAATTCGCCGCTAGCTCCACGGTCCTCCTCAGCTGCGAGTAGCAGCGCTCGCAGTACACAGAGCTTCGCAAGGCCCGAAGGGCCGGAGGGAAGTATCGCACACGCAAATGTGCCAGGACAGAGACGTGTTCTACGTTGTCCCCTCTCGTCGTGCAGTTTGTGCCTCTGCTGCTTCTGCTGTTAGGAATCGCTCCTCGAAAGACGAGCGAGAGCGTCCTTCCGGGTGCATTGCACTGAGTCGAGTGCTCGCTCGGGACTTTGCTCTCGGGGCCAAGGCAAGAGGGCGTGCTTGCCCGCAGAACTGAGAACACGCTGTTGGGCAGAGCTGCAACTGACCGCTGGAGTTCAGCTCTCGCCGGACGGCAGAAGGCGAAGAACGAAGCCGCTTGCGAGCGGCGCAGTGCAGCGAAGAGCTCTCCCAATTCGCCGCTAGCTCCACGGTCCTCCTCAGCTGCGAGTAGCAGCGCTCGCAGTACACAGAGCTTCGCAAGGCCCGAAGGGCCGGAGGGAAGTATCGCACACGCAAATGTGCCAGGACAGAGACGTGTTCTACGTTGTCCCCTCTCGTCGTGCAGTTTGTGCCTCTGCTGCTTCTGCTGTTAGGAATCGCTCCTCGAAAGACGAGCGAGAGCGTCCTTCCGGGTGCATTGCACTGAGTCGAGTGCTCGCTCGGGACTTTGCTCTCGGGGCCAAGGCAAGAGGGCGTGCTTGCCCGCAGAACTGAGAACACGCTGTTGGGCAGAGCTGCAACTGACCGCTGGAGTTCAGCTCTCGCCGGACGGCAGAAGGCGAAGAACGAAGCCGCTTGCGAGCGGCGCAGTGCAGCGAAGAGCTCTCCCAATTCGCCGCTAGCTCCACGGTCCTCCTCAGCTGCGAGTAGCAGCGCTCGCAGTACACAGAGCTTCGCAAGGCCCGAAGGGCCGGAGGGAAGTATCGCACACGCAAATGTGCCAGGACAGAGACGTGTTCTACGTTGTCCCCTCTCGTCGTGCAGTTTGTGCCTCTGCTGCTTCTGCTGTTAGGAATCGCTCCTCGAAAGACGAGCGAGAGCGTCCTTCCGGGTGCATTGCACTGAGTCGAGTGCTCGCTCGGGACTTTGCTCTCGGGGCCAAGGCAAGAGGGCGTGCTTGCCCGCAGAACTGAGAACACGCTGTTGGGCAGAGCTGCAACTGACCGCTGGAGTTCAGCTCTCGCCGGACGGCAGAAGGCGAAGAACGAAGCCGCTTGCGAGCGGCGCAGTGCAGCGAAGAGCTCTCCCAATTCGCCGCTAGCTCCACGGTCCTCCTCAGCTGCGAGTAGCAGCGCTCGCAGTACACAGAGCTTCGCAAGGCCCGAAGAGCCGGAGGGAAGTATCGCACACGCAAATGTGCCAGGACAGAGACGTGTTCTACGTTGTCCCCTCTCGTCGTGCAGTTTGTGCCTCTGCTGCTTCTGCTGTTAGGAATCGCTCCTCGAAAGACGAGCGAGAGCGTCCTTCCGGGTGCATTGCACTGAGTCGAGTGCACGCTCGGGACTTTGCTCTCGGGGCCAAGGCAAGAGGGCGTGCTTGCCCGCAGAACTGAGAACACGCTGTTGGGCAGAGCTGCAACTGACCGCTGGAGTTCAGCTCTCGCCGGACGGCAGAAGGCGAAGAACGAAGCCGCTTGCGAGCGGCGCAGTGCAGCGAAGAGCTCTCCCAATTCGCCGCTAGCTCCACGGTCCTCCTCAGCTGCGAGTAGCAGCGCTCGCAGTACACAGAGCTTCGCAAGGCCCGAAGAGCCGGAGGGAAGTATCGCACACGCAAATGTGCCAGGACAGAGACGTGTTCTACGTTGTCCCCTCTCGTCGTGCAGTTTGTGCCTCTGCTGCTTCTGCTGTTAGGAATCGCTCCTCGAAAGACGAGCGAGAGCGTCCTTCCGGGTGCATTGCACTGAGTCGAGTGCACGCTCGGGACTTTGCTCTCGGGGCCAAGGCAAGAGGGCGTGCTTGCCCGCAGAACTGAGAACACGCTGTTGGGCAGAGCTGCAACTGACCGCTGGAGTTCAGCTCTCGCCGGACGGCAGAAGGCGAAGAACGAAGCCGCTTGCGAGCGGCGCAGTGCAGCGAAGAGCTCTCCCAATTCGCCGCTAGCTCCACGGTCCTCCTCAGCTGCGAGTAGCAGCGCTCGCAGTACACAGAGCTTCGCAAGGCCCGAAGAGCCGGAGGGAAGTATCGCACACGCAAATGTGCCAGGACAGAGACGTGTTCTACGTTGTCCCCTCTCGTCGTGCAGTTTGTGCCTCTGCTGCTTCTGCTGTTAGGAATCGCTCCTCGAAAGACGAGCGAGAGCGTCCTTCCGGGTGCATTGCACTGAGTCGAGTGCTCGCTCGGGACTTTGCTCTCGGGGCCAAGGCAAGAGGGCGTGCTTGCCCGCAGAACTGAGAACACGCTGTTGGGCAGAGCTGCAACTGACCGCTGGAGTTCAGCTCTCGCCGGACGGCAGAAGGCGAAGAACGAAGCCGCTTGCGTGCGGCGCAGTGCAGCGAAGAGCTCTCCCAATTCGCCGCTAGCTCCACGGTCCTCCTCAGCTGCGAGTAGCAGCGCTCGCAGTACACAGAGCTTCGCAAGGCCCGAAGAGCCGGAGGGAAGTTTCGCACACGCAAATGTGCCAGGACAGAGACGTGTTCTACGTTGTCCCCTCTCGTCGTGCAGTTTGTGCCTCTGCTGCTTCTGCTGTTAGGAATCGCTCCTCGAAAGACGAGCGAGAGCGTCCTTCCGGGTGCATTGCACTGAGTCGAGTGCTCGCTCGGGACTTTGCACTCGGGGCCAAGGCAAGAGGGCGTGCTTGCCCGCAGAACTGAGAACACGCTGTTGGGCAGAGCTGCAACTGACCGCTGGAGTTCAGCTCTCGCCGGACGGCAGAAGGCGAAGAACGAAGCCGCTTGCGAGCGGCGCAGTGCAGCGAAGAGCTCTCCCAATTCGCCGCTAGCTCCACGGTCCTCCTCAGCTGCGAGTAGCAGCGCTCGCAGTACACAGAGCTTCGCAAGGCCCGAAGAGCCGGAGGGAAGTATCGCACACGCAAATGTGCCAGGACAGAGACGTGTTCTACGTTGTCCCCTCTCGTCGTGCAGTTTGTGCCTCTGCTGCTTCTGCTGTTAGGAATCGCTCCTCGAAAGACGAGCGAGAGCGTCCTTCCGGGTGCATTGCACTGAGTCGAGTGCTCGCTCGGGACTTTGCACTCGGGGCCAAGGCAAGAGGGCGTGCTTGCCCGCAGAACTGAGAACACGCTGTTGGGCAGAGCTGCAACTGACCGCTGGAGTTCAGCTCTCGCCGGACGGCAGAAGGCGAAGAACGAAGCCGCTTGCGAGCGGCGCAGTGCAGCGAAGAGCTCTCCCAATTCGCCGCTAGCTCCACGGTCCTCCTCAGCTGCGAGTAGCAGCGCTCGCAGTACACAGAGCTTCGCAAGGCCCGAAGAGCCGGAGGGAAGTATCGCACACGCAAATGTGCCAGGACAGAGACGTGTTCTACGTTGTCCCCTCTCGTCGTGCAGTTTGTGCCTCTGCTGCTTCTGCTGTTAGGAATCGCTCCTCGAAAGACGAGCGAGAGCGTCCTTCCGGGTGCATTGCACTGAGTCGAGTGCTCGCTCGGGACTTTGCACTCGGGGCCAAGGCAAGAGGGCGTGCTTGCCCGCAGAACTGAGAACACGCTGTTGGGCAGAGCTGCAACTGACCGCTGGAGTTCAGCTCTCGCCGGACGGCAGAAGGCGAAGAACGAAGCCGCTTGCGAGCGGCGCAGTGCAGCGAAGAGCTCTCCCAATTCGCCGCTAGCTCCACGGTCCTCCTCAGCTGCGAGTAGCAGCGCTCGCAGTACACAGAGCTTCGCAAGGCCCGAAGAGCCGGAGGGAAGTATCGCACACGCAAATGTGCCAGGACAGAGACGTGTTCTACGTTGTCCCCTCTCGTCGTGCAGTTTGTGCCTCTGCTGCTTCTGCTGTTAGGAATCGCTCCTCGAAAGACGAGCGAGAGCGTCCTTCCGGGTGCATTGCACTGAGTCGAGTGCTCGCTCGGGACTTTGCACTCGGGGCCAAGGCAAGAGGGCGTGCTTGCCCGCAGAACTGAGAACACGCTGTTGGGCAGAGCTGCAACTGACCGCTGGAGTTCAGCTCTCGCCGGACGGCAGAAGGCGAAGAACGAAGCCGCTTGCGAGCGGCGCAGTGCAGCGAAGAGCTCTCCCAATTCGCCGCTAGCTCCACGGTCCTCCTCAGCTGCGAGTAGCAGCGCTCGCAGTACACAGAGCTTCGCAAGGCCCGAAGAGCCGGAGGGAAGTATCGCACACGAAAATGTGCCAGGACAGAGACGTGTTCTACGTTGTCCCCTCTCGTCGTGCAGTTTGTGCCTCTGCTGCTTCTGCTGTTAGGAATCGCTCCTCGAAAGACGAGCGAGAGCGTCCTTCCGGGTGCATTGCACTGAGTCGAGTGCTCGCTCGGGACTTTGCTCTCGGGGCCAAGGCAAGAGGGCGTGCTTGCCCGCAGAACTGAGAACACGCTGTTGGGCAGAGCTGCAACTGACCGCTGGAGTTCAGCTCTCGCCGGACGGCAGAAGGCGAAGAACGAAGCCGCTTGCGAGCGGCGCAGTGCAGCGAAGAGCTCTCCCAATTCGCCGCTAGCTCCACGGTCCTTCTCAGCTGCGAGTAGCAGCGCTCGCAGTACACAGAGCTTCGCAAGGCCCGAAGAGCCGGAGGGAAGTATCGCACACGCAAATGTGCCAGGACAGAGACGTGTTCTACGTTGTCCCCTCTCGTCGTGCAGTTTGTGCCTCTGCTGCTTCTGCTGTTAGGAATCGCTCCTCGAAAGACGAGCGAGAGCGTCCTTCCGGGTGCATTGCACTGAGTCGAGTGCACGCTCGGGACTTTGCTCTCGGGGCCAAGGCAAGAGGGCGTGCTTGCCCGCAGAACTGAGAACACGCTGTTGGGCAGAGCTGCAACTGACCGCTGGAGTTCAGCTCTCGCCGGACGGCAGAAGGCGAAGAACGAAGCCGTTTGCGAGCGGCGCAGTGCAGCGAAGAGCTCTCCCAATTCGCCGCTAGCTCCACGGTCCTTCTCAGCTGCGAGTAGCAGCGCTCGCAGTACACAGAGCTTCGCAAGGCCCGAAGAGCCGGAGGGAAGTATCGCACACGCAAATGTGCCAGGACAGAGACGTGTTCTACGTTGTCCCCTCTCGTCGTGCAGTTTGTGCCTCTGCTGCTTCTGCTGTTAGGAATCGCTCCTTGAAAGACGAGCGAGAGCGTCCTTCCGGGTGCATTGCACTGAGTCGAGTGCTCGCTCGGGACTTTGCTCTCGGGGCCAAGGCAAGAGGGCGTGCTTGCCCGCAGAACTGAGAACACGCTGTTGGGCAGAGCTGCAACTGACCGCTGGAGTTCAGCTCTCGCCGGACGGCAGAAGGCGAAGAACGAAGCCGCTTGCGAGCGGCGCAGTGCAGCGAAGAGCTCTCCCAATTCGCCGCTAGCTCCACGGTCCTCCTCAGCTGCGAGTAGCAGCGCTCGCAGTACACAGAGCTTCGCAAGGCCCGAAGAGCCGGAGGGAAGTATCGCACACGCAAATGTGCCAGGACAGAGACGTGTTCTACGTTGTCCCCTCTCGTCGTGCAGTTTGTGCCTCTGCTGCTTCTGCTGTTAGGAATCGCTCCTCGAAAGACGAGCGAGAGCGTCCTTCCGGGTGCATTGCACTGAGTCGAGTGCTCGCTCGGGACTTTGCTCTCGGGGCCAAGGCAAGAGGGCGTGCCTTGCCCGCAGAACTGAGAACACGCTGTTGGGCAGAGCTGCAACTGACCGCTGGAGTTCAGCTCTCGCCGGACGGCAGAAGGCGAAGAACGAAGCCGCTTGCGAGCGGCGCAGTGCAGCGAAGAGCTCTCCCAATTCGCCGCTAGCTCCACGGTCCTCCTCAGCTGCGAGTAGCAGCGCTCGCAGTACACAGAGCTTCGCAAGGCCCGAAGAGCCGGAGGGAAGTATCGCACACGCAAATGTGCCAGGACAGAGACGTGTTCTACGTTGTCCCCTCTCGTCGTGCAGTTTGTGCCTCTGCTGCTTCTGCTGTTAGGAATCGCTCCTCGAAAGACGAGCGAGAGCGTCCTTCCGGGTGCATTGCACTGAGTCGAGTGCTCGCTCGGGACTTTGCTCTCGGGGCCAAGGCAAGAGGGCGTGCTTGCCCGCAGAACTGAGAACACGCTGTTGGGCAGAGCTGCAACTGACCGCTGGAGTTCAGCTCTCGCCGGACGGCAGAAGGCGAAGAACGAAGCCGCTTGCGAGCGGCGCAGTGCAGCGAAGAGCTCTCCCAATTCGCCGCTAGCTCCACGGTCCTCCTCAGCTGCGAGTAGCAGCGCTCGCAGTACACAGAGCTTCGCAAGGCCCGAAGAGCCGGAGGGAAGTATCGCACACGCAAATGTGCCAGGACAGAGACGTGTTCTACGTTGTCCCCCTCTCGTCGTGCAGTTTGTGCCTCTGCTGCTTCTGCTGTTAGGAATCGCTCCTCGAAAGACGAGCGAGAGCGTCCTTCCGGGTGCATTGCACTGAGTCGAGTGCTCGCTCGGGACTTTGCTCTCGGGGCCAAGGCAAGAGGGCGTGCTTGCCCGCAGAACTGAGAACACGCTGTTGGGCAGAGCTGCAACTGACCGCTGGAGTTCAGCTCGCGCCGGACGGCAGAAGGCGAAGAACGAAGCCGCTTGCGAGCGGCGCAGTGCAGCGAAGAGCTCTCCCAATTCGCCGCTAGCTCCACGGTCCTCCTCAGCTGCGAGTAGCAGCGCTCGCAGTACACAGAGCTTCGCAAGGCCCGAAGAGCCGGAGGGAAGTTTCGCACACGAAAATGTGCCAGGACAGAGACGTGTTCTACGTTGTCCCCTCTCGTCGTGCAGTTTGTGCCTCTGCTGCTTCTGCTGTTAGGAATCGCTCCTCGAAAGACGAGCGAGAGCGTCCTTCCGGGTGCATTGCACTGAGTCGAGTGCTCGCTCGGGACTTTGCTCTCGGGGCCAAGGCAAGAGGGCGTGCTTGCCCGCAGAACTGAGAACACGCTGTTGGGCAGAGCTGCAACTGACCGCTGGAGTTCAGCTCTCGCCGGACGGCAGAAGGCGAAGAACGAAGCCGCGTGCGAGCGGCGCAGTGCAGCGAAGAGCTCTCCCAATTCGCCGCTAGCTCCACGGTCCTTCTCAGCTGCGAGTAGCAGCGCTCGCAGTACACAGAGCTTCGCAAGGCCCGAAGAGCCGGAGGGAAGTATCGCACACGCAAATGTGCCAGGACAGAGACGTGTTCTACGTTGTCCCCTCTCGTCGTGCAGTTTGTGCCTCTGCTGCTTCTGCTGTTAGGAATCGCTCCTCGAAAGACGAGCGAGAGCGTCCTTCCGGGTGCATTGCACTGAGTCGAGTGCTCGCTCGGGACTTTGCTCTCGGGGCCAAGGCAAGAGGGCGTGCTTGCCCGCAGAACTGAGAACACGCTGTTGGGCAGAGCTGCAACTGACCGCTGGAGTTCAGCTCTCGCCGGACGGCAGAAGGCGAAGAACGAAGCCGTTTGCGAGCGGCGCAGTGCAGCGAAGAGCTCTCCCAATTCGCCGCTAGCTCCACGGTCCTTCTCAGCTGCGAGTAGCAGCGCTCGCAGTACACAGAGCTTCGCAAGGCCCGAAGAGCCGGAGGGAAGTATCGCACACGCAAATGTGCCAGGACAGAGACGTGTTCTACGTTGTCCCCTCTCGTCGTGCAGTTTGTGCCTCTGCTGCTTCTGCTGTTAGGAATCGCTCCTTGAAAGACGAGCGAGAGCGTCCTTCCGGGTGCATTGCACTGAGTCGAGTGCTCGCTCGGGACTTTGCTCTCGGGGCCAAGGCAAGAGGGCGTGCTTGCCCGCAGAACTGAGAACACGCTGTTGGGCAGAGCTGCAACTGACCGCTGGAGTTCAGCTCTCGCCGGACGGCAGAAGGCGAAGAACGAAGCCGCTTGCGAGCGGCGCAGTGCAGCGAAGAGCTCTCCCAATTCGCCGCTAGCTCCACGGTCCTTCTCAGCTGCGAGTAGCAGCGCTCGCAGTACACAGAGCTTCGCAAGGCCCGAAGAGCCGGAGGGAAGTATCGCACACGCAAATGTGCCAGGACAGAGACGTGTTCTACGTTGTCCCCTCTCGTCGTGCAGTTTGTGCCTCTGCTGCTTCTGCTGTTAGGAATCGCTCCTCGAAAGACGAGCGAGAGCGTCCTTCCGGGTGCATTGCACTGAGTCGAGTGCTCGCTCGGGACTTTGCTCTCGGGGCCAAGGCAAGAGGGCGTGCTTGCCCGCAGAACTGAGAACACGCTGTTGGGCAGAGCTGCAACTGACCGCTGGAGTTCAGCTCGCGCCGGACGGCAGAAGGCGAAGAACGAAGCCGCTTGCGAGCGGCGCAGTGCAGCGAAGAGCTCTCCCCAATTCGCCGCTAGCTCCACGGTCCTCCTCAGCTGCGAGTAGCAGCGCTCGCAGTACACAGAGCTTCGCAAGGCCCGAAGAGCCGGAGGGAAGTTTCGCACACGAAAATGTGCCAGGACAGAGACGTGTTCTACGTTGTCCCCTCTCGTCGTGCAGTTTGTGCCTCTGCTGCTTCTGCTGTTAGGAATCGCTCCTTGAAAGACGAGCGAGAGCGTCCTTCCGGGTGCATTGCACTGAGTCGAGTGCTCGCTCGGGACTTTGCTCTCGGGGCCAAGGCAAGAGGGCGTGCTTGCCCGCAGAACTGAGAACACGCTGTTGGGCAGAGCTGCAACTGACCGCTGGAGTTCAGCTCTCGCCGGACGGCAGAAGGCGAAGAACGAAGCCGCGTGCGAGCGGCGCAGTGCAGCGAAGAGCTCTCCCAATTCGCCGCTAGCTCCACGGTCCTTCTCAGCTGCGAGTAGCAGCGCTCGCAGTACACAGAGCTTCGCAAGGCCCGAAGAGCCGGAGGGAAGTATCGCACACGCAAATGTGCCAGGACAGAGACGTGTTCTACGTTGTCCCCTCTCGTCGTGCAGTTTGTGCCTCTGCTGCTTCTGCTGTTAGGAATCGCTCCTCGAAAGACGAGCGAGAGCGTCCTTCCGGGTGCATTGCACTGAGTCGAGTGCTCGCTCGGGACTTTGCTCTCGGGGCCAAGGCAAGAGGGCGTGCTTGCCCGCAGAACTGAGAACACGCTGTTGGGCAGAGCTGCAACTGACCGCTGGAGTTCAGCTCTCGCCGGACGGCAGAAGGCGAAGAAACGAAGCCGCTTGCGAGCGGCGCAGTGCAGCGAAGAGCTCTCCCAATTCGCCGCTAGCTCCACGGTCCTTCTCAGCTGCGAGTAGCAGCGCTCGCAGTACACAGAGCTTCGCAAGGCCCGAAGAGCCGGAGGGAAGTATCGCACACGCAAATGTGCCAGGACAGAGACGTGTTCTACGTTGTCCCCTCTCGTCGTGCAGTTTGTGCCTCTGCTGCTTCTGCTGTTAGGAATCGCTCCTTGAAAGACGAGCGAGAGCGTCCTTCCGGGTGCATTGCACTGAGTCGAGTGCTCGCTCGGGACTTTGCTCTCGGGGCCAAGGCAAGAGGGCGTGCTTGCCCGCAGAACTGAGAACACGCTGTTGGGCAGAGCTGCAACTGACCGCTGGAGTTCAGCTCTCGCCGGACGGCAGAAGGCGAAGAACGAAGCCGCTTGCGAGCGGCGCAGTGCAGCGAAGAGCTCTCCCAATTCGCCGCTAGCTCCACGGTCCTTCTCAGCTGCGAGTAGCAGCGCTCGCAGTACACAGAGCTTCGCAAGGCCCGAAGAGCCGGAGGGGAAGTATCGCACACGCAAATGTGCCAGGACAGAGACGTGTTCTACGTTGTCCCCTCTCGTCGTGCAGTTTGTGCCTCTGCTGCTTCTGCTGTTAGGAATCGCTCCTCGAAAGACGAGCGAGAGCGTCCTTCCGGGTGCATTGCACTGAGTCGAGTGCTCGCTCGGGACTTTGCTCTCGGGGCCAAGGCAAGAGGGCGTGCTTGCCCGCAGAACTGAGAACACGCTGTTGGGCAGAGCTGCAACTGACCGCTGGAGTTCAGCTCTCGCCGGACGGCAGAAGGCGAAGAACGAAGCCGCTTGCGAGCGGCGCAGTGCAGCGAAGAGCTCTCCCAATTCGCCGCTAGCTCCACGGTCCTCCTCAGCTGCGAGTAGCAGCGCTCGCAGTACACAGAGCTTCGCAAGGCCCGAAGAGCCGGAGGGAAGTATCGCACACGCAAATGTGCCAGGACAGAGACGTGTTCTACGTTGTCCCCTCTCGTCGTGCAGTTTGTGCCTCTGCTGCTTCTGCTGTTAGGAATCGCTCCTCGAAAGACGAGCGAGAGCGTCCTTCCGGGTGCATTGCACTGAGTCGAGTGCTCGCTCGGGACTTTGCTCTCGGGGCCAAGGCAAGAGGGCGTGCTTGCCCGCAGAACTGAGAACACGCTGTTGGGCAGAGCTGCAACTGACCGCTGGAGTTCAGCTCGCGCCGGACGGCAGAAGGCGAAGAACGAAGCCGCTTGCGAGCGGCGCAGTGCAGCGAAGAGCTCTCCCAATTCGCCGCTAGCTCCACGGTCCTCCTCAGCTGCGAGTAGCAGCGCTCGCAGTACACAGAGCTTCGCAAGGCCCGAAGAGCCGGAGGGAAGTATCGCACACGAAAATGTGCCAGGACAGAGACGTGTTCTACGTTGTCCCCTCTCGTCGTGCAGTTTGTGCCTCTGCTGCTTCTGCTGTTAGGAATCGCTCCTTGAAAGACGAGCGAGAGCGTCCTTCCGGGTGCATTGCACTGAGTCGAGTGCTCGCTCGGGACTTTGCTCTCGGGGCCAAGGCAAGAGGGCGTGCTTGCCCGCAGAACTGAGAACACGCTGTTGGGCAGAGCTGCAACTGACCGCTGGAGTTCAGCTCGCGCCGGACGGCAGAAGGCGAAGAACGAAGCCGCGTGCGAGCGGCGCAGTGCAGCGAAGAGCTCTCCCAATTCGCCGCTAGCTCCACGGTCCTTCTCAGCTGCGAGTAGCAGCGCTCGCAGTACACAGAGCTTCGCAAGGCCCGAAGAGCCGGAGGGAAGTATCGCACACGCAAATGTGCCAGGACAGAGACGTGTTCTACGTTGTCCCCTCTCGTCGTGCAGTTTGTGCCTCTGCTGCTTCTGCTGTTAGGAATCGCTCCTCGAAAGACGAGCGAGAGCGTCCTTCCGGGTGCATTGCACTGAGTCGAGTGCTCGCTCGGGACTTTGCTCTCGGGGCCAAGGCAAGAGGGCGTGCTTGCCCGCAGAACTGAGAACACGCTGTTGGGCAGAGCTGCAACTGACCGCTGGAGTTCAGCTCGCGCCGGACGGCAGAAGGCGAAGAACGAAGCCGCTTGCGAGCGGCGCAGTGCAGCGAAGAGCTCTCCCAATTCGCCGCTAGCTCCACGGTCCTCCTCAGCTGCGAGTAGCAGCGCTCGCAGTACACAGAGCTTCGCAAGGCCCGAAGAGCCGGAGGGAAGTTTCGCACACGAAAATGTGCCAGGACAGAGACGTGTTCTACGTTGTCCCCTCTCGTCGTGCAGTTTGTGCCTCTGCTGCTTCTGCTGTTAGGAATCGCTCCTCGAAAGACGAGCGAGAGCGTCCTTCCGGGTGCATTGCACTGAGTCGAGTGCTCGCTCGGGACTTTGCTCTCGGGGCCAAGGCAAGAGGGCGTGCTTGCCCGCAGAACTGAGAACACGCTGTTGGGCAGAGCTGCAACTGACCGCTGGAGTTCAGCTCTCGCCGGACGGCAGAAGGCGAAGAACGAAGCCGCTTTGCGAGCGGCGCAGTGCAGCGAAGAGCTCTCCCAATTCGCCGCTAGCTCCACGGTCCTTCTCAGCTGCGAGTAGCAGCGCTCGCAGTACACAGAGCTTCGCAAGGCCCGAAGAGCCGGAGGGAAGTATCGCACACGCAAATGTGCCAGGACAGAGACGTGTTCTACGTTGTCCCCTCTCGTCGTGCAGTTTGTGCCTCTGCTGCTTCTGCTGTTAGGAATCGCTCCTTGAAAGACGAGCGAGAGCGTCCTTCCGGGTGCATTGCACTGAGTCGAGTGCTCGCTCGGGACTTTGCTCTCGGGGCCAAGGCAAGAGGGCGTGCTTGCCCGCAGAACTGAGAACACGCTGTTGGGCAGAGCTGCAACTGACCGCTGGAGTTCAGCTCTCGCCGGACGGCAGAAGGCGAAGAACGAAGCCGCTTGCGAGCGGCGCAGTGCAGCGAAGAGCTCTCCCAATTCGCCGCTAGCTCCACGGTCCTTCTCAGCTGCGAGTAGCAGCGCTCGCAGTACACAGAGCTTCGCAAGGCCCGAAGAGCCGGAGGGAAGTATCGCACACGCAAATGTGCCAGGACAGAGACGTGTTCTACGTTGTCCCCTCTCGTCGTGCAGTTTGTGCCTCTGCTGCTTCTGCTGTTAGGAATCGCTCCTCGAAAGACGAGCGAGAGCGTCCTTCCGGGTGCATTGCACTGAGTCGAGTGCTCGCTCGGGACTTTGCTCTCGGGGCCAAGGCAAGAGGGCGTGCTTGCCCGCAGAACTGAGAACACGCTGTTGGGCAGAGCTGCAACTGACCGCTGGAGTTCAGCTCTCGCCGGACGGCAGAAGGCGAAGAACGAAGCCGCTTGCGAGCGGCGCAGTGCAGCGAAGAGCTCTCCCAATTCGCCGCTAGCTCCACGGTCCTCCTCAGCTGCGAGTAGCAGCGCTCGCAGTACACAGAGCTTCGCAAGGCCCGAAGAGCCGGAGGGAAGTTTCGCACACGCAAATGTGCCAGGACAGAGACGTGTTCTACGTTGTCCCCTCTCGTCGTGCAGTTTGTGCCTCTGCTGCTTCTGCTGTTAGGAATCGCTCCTCGAAAGACGAGCGAGAGCGTCCTTCCGGGTGCATTGCACTGAGTCGAGCGCTCGCTCGGGACTTTGCACTCGGGGCCAAGGCAAGAGGGCGTGCTTGCCCGCAGAACTGAGAACACGCTGTTGGGCAGAGCTGCAACTGACCGCTGGAGTTCAGCTCTCGCCGGACGGCAGAAGGCGAAGAACGAAGCCGCTTGCGAGCGGCGCAGTGCAGCGAAGGGCTCTCCCAATTCGCCGCTAGCTCCACGGTCCTCCTCAGCTGCGAGTAGCAGCGCTCGCAGTACACAGAGCTTCGCAAGGCCCGAAGAGCCGGAGGGAAGTATCGCACACGCAAATGTGCCAGGACAGAGACGTGTTCTACGTTGTCCCCTCTCGTCGTGCAGTTTGTGCCTCTGCTGCTTCTGCTGTTAGGAATCGCTCCTCGAAAGACGAGCGAGAGCGTCCTTCCGGGTGCATTGCACTGAGTCGAGTGCTCGCTCGGGACTTTGCTCTCGGGGCCAAGGCAAGAGGGCGTGCTTGCCCGCAGAACTGAGAACACGCTGTTGGGCAGAGCTGCAACTGACCGCTGGAGTTCAGCTCTCGCCGGACGGCAGAAGGCGAAGAACGAAGCCGCTTGCGAGCGGCGCAGTGCAGCGAAGAGCTCTCCCAATTCGCCGCTAGCTCCACGGTCCTCCTCAGCTGCGAGTAGCAGCGCTCGCAGTACACAGAGCTTCGCAAGGCCCGAAGAGCCGGAGGGAAGTATCGCACACGCAAATGTGCCAGGACAGAGACGTGTTCTACGTTGTCCCCTCTCGTCGTGCAGTTTGTGCCTCTGCTGCTTCTGCTGTTAGGAATCGCTCCTCGAAAGACGAGCGAGAGCGTCCTTCCGGGTGCATTGCACTGAGTCGAGTGCTCGCTCGGGACTTTGCTCTCGGGGCCAAGGCAAGAGGGCGTGCTTGCCCGCAGAACTGAGAACACGCTGTTGGGCAGAGCTGCAACTGACCGCTGGAGTTCAGCTCTCGCCGGACGGCAGAAGGCGAAGAACGAAGCCGCTTGCGAGCGGCGCAGTGCAGCGAAGAGCTCTCCCAATTCGCCGCTAGCTCCACGGTCCTTCTCAGCTGCGAGTAGCAGCGCTCGCAGTACACAGAGCTTCGCAAGGCCCGAAGAGCCGGAGGGAAGTATCGCACACGCAAATGTGCCAGGACAGAGACGTGTTCTACGTTGTCCCCTCTCGTCGTGCAGTTTGTGCCTCTGCTGCTTCTGCTGTTAGGAATCGCTCCTCGAAAGACGAGCGAGAGCGTCCTTCCGGGTGCATTGCACTGAGTCGAGTGCTCGCTCGGGACTTTGCACTCGGGGCCAAGGCAAGAGGGCGTGCTTGCCCGCAGAACTGAGAACACGCTGTTGGGCAGAGCTGCAACTGACCGCTGGAGTTCAGCTCTCGCCGGACGGCAGAAGGCGAAGAACGAAGCCGCTTGCGAGCGGCGCAGTGCAGCGAAGAGCTCTCCCAATTCGCCGCTAGCTCCACGGTCCTTCTCAGCTGCGAGTAGCAGCGCTCGCAGTACACAGAGCTTCGCAAGGCCCGAAGAGCCGGAGGGAAGTATCGCACACGCAAATGTGCCAGGACAGAGACGTGTTCTACGTTGTCCCCTCTCGTCGTGCAGTTTA
>NW_028276181.1:0-40581 GCF_052056855.1 Sturnus vulgaris
TACCCCGACCCAAACTAAAAATGCCCTGCCTCTGACCAAATGAAAAAAAAAACCTTTTATATATATAAATCGTCTATTTTTTAATATTTAATTTCTAGTCATAATCTAGACATATTTCATATATTCAATTTAATTGCTATTCTATTTATCATATATACAATATTATTTTATTATTCATTATATACATATATTTATATTACTAATATTATTTCTATTTTATCTATATCCATATATATTTGTAGGTTCATAGTTTTTAATATTTCTTTAAAAGCTCTGCCTCTAACCAAATAGAAACAAAAAACTCGATTATTTTAAATTATATTTGAACATATTTTTCTATTTAGTTTTCATATTTATATCTGTAGATTTATATGTCTTTATTGTGTATTCTATATTTATATACTATTTAATGTATTTTTTACTAGTATATTAATATACTATATGCTATTTACATTCTATTATAACATACTATTTAATATAACGTCTTAAAATCGATAAATTATTTATATTACATACTACATATATGTATTTTATATTTCTATATATTTATCTATGTTTATAATTACATATATTTATATATGCATATATAGTTATCATTTTATGTCAGTATCTATTTTTGCATATTTGTATATTTTTGCCTATATTATTTTCAAAAAACCCTCCTCTAACCAAATAAAAACCAATAAAACATTCCTTTTAAAGTCTGAATATTTATATATTTCTATTTTCATAACATAATATAATGTAATGTAATATATTTATATATTGGTTTCTTATATTTGCTTCTATATTTTTATTCTTTATCTTTTCTATTTACAGTATCTATAAAAAAACCCTACCTCTAGCCAAACACAAACCAATAAAACATTCCTTTTAGACTATATTTAGCTATTTTTTAAGGTTCTGTTTTTCATGCATTCTACACCCACCCCTCCCTCTCAATGTTCTGGCACCCACCATGACCCCCCGCCATGCCCGACTCACCTGCTCCTCCAGCGCAGCCCGGCTCCCTCTCCAGGGACCTTGGGGTGCCCCAAACCACGTCGGAGCCCCCCTCAGCCTTTTTTCCTCACCCCAAAGAAGGCACAGAACGACTCCTTTAATGAAGTTGTTTTAACAATTGTAAGGCTAGAGCTTTTGGTATCCACTGCTTGCCATCCCTTGTAAACCAATTATTTTCTTCTTTCTTCTGCAGCTTAATAAACCTCTTTTTTTCCCCATAGTTTTCCAAATGCATGTATTACCGCATATGCATATTTAGAATCAGTAAATATATTTAATGTCTTGTCCTGCTATAATTCACAGGCTCTCACAAGCGTGTGCAGCTCTGCTGTCTGAGCTGACCAGGTGGCTGGTAACCTCCCCCTTCCTTTAATTGCTTTCCATTCACGATAGAGTATCCTGTAAATCATGAAGAATGGGGGGGAAAAATCAGTGAGAAATGGGGAAAAAAATCCATGAAAAATGGGGGAACAAATCAGTGAGCAACGGGGAAAAGTGGGGAAAAGTTAATTGAGAAATGGGGAAAAAATCAGTGAGAAATGGGGAAAAAAATCCCTGAAGAATGGGGAAAAAAATCAGTGAGAAATGGGGAAAAGTGGGGAAAACATCCGTGAGAAATGGGGGAAAAATCAGTGAGAAATGGGGGGGGGGGGGGGGAATCAATGAGAAATCGGGGAAAAACATAAGTAAGAAACGGGGGGGAAAAATCCATGAAAATGGGGAAAAATCAGTGGGAAATGGGGATAAATCTGGAAAAAATCCATGAAAAATGGGGGAAAATATCAGTGAGAAATGGGGAAAATGGGGAAAAAGTCAGTGAGAAATGGGGAAAAATCAGTGAAAAACGGGGGGAAAACTCCATGAAGAATGGGAAAAAAAATCAGTGAGAAATGGGGAAAAAAATCCCTGAAAAATGGGGGAAAATATCAGTGAGAAATGGGAAAAAATGGGGAAAAAAATCATTGATAAATCGGGGGAAAAATCAGTGTGAAAGGGGGGGAAAAATCGGGATCGGGGACGTGGACCGGGACTGGGATCGGGGACCGGGATGGGGAAATGGGACAGGGACCGGGATCGCGGACGGGGACCTGGGACAGGGACCGGAACCGGGATCGGGGACGGGGACTGGAGACAGGGACCGGGACCGGGATTGGGGACTGGGACCAGGACCGTGATCGGGTTCCGGGACGGGGAACTGGGACTGGGACCAGGATCGGGGACCGGAACCGGGCACTGGGACCGGGACCAGGACTGGGGACGGGGACTGGGGACAGTGACCGGGACTGCAATCGGCACCGCCCCCCCGAGCCGCTCCCGGAACCGCTCCCCGGGCTACCCCGGCACGGCGACCGGGAACGCCCCCGGCACCGCCCCGGCACCGCCCCCGGTGCCGCCCCCGGCACTGCCCCGGCACCGCCCCGGGTAGCGCCCCCGGCACCGCCCCCGGGGCGGGCCGCCGAACGCACGCGATGACGCGCGGGGGGGCGGGACGGCGCGGGGCGGTGACGCGCTTCATGCCAGGAGCAGGGCCCGGGTGCGACGAAGACGGGAGCGGGCCGACCCGATACCGCGCGGGGCCGCGGGCCCGGCGGAGCCCGGCCCGCTGGGTAGGGGCCGCCAATGGCACCGGGGCTTCTGCTTCGGCTTCTGTCCGTGTCGGCGGGGAGGCCCCAGCCAGCGGTGCCCCTCTCCCTCGGCGGCACGGGCGTGGAACTCGGCATCGGGCGCTGCATCGCCGCGGACAGCAGGGGGCGCACGGGTACCGATACTGCCATGGGGCCCGGCGCTGCTCTCCTGCTCCGCCGCCAGGCGGCGCTGCGCTGCCGTCCTGCCGCGCCTCCGGGCACGCTCGGTTTCCTCGGGACCCCGGGCCCCGCCTGTCCCGCCGCTGCGGAGGCGGGGGATGCTTTATGGGACTGCCCGAGCTGGCGGTGCCGGGTCTGGGGCGTTGGGGCGCGCCTTGGGGGGCTGCGGGTGCGCTCGTTTCCTCTTCTGCATGGCCTTCTGTGTGAGCATCTCTCGTTGCGACTGCTCTTGGAGAGTCAAACCCCTCCTCCTAAGTGGTCTCAGGAGCCTGGCAGGGTGAGTTTTGTTTCACAGGGGAAAGGGCCACTGGTCGTGTCCAGAGACCTGTGCACCCAGCCAGGTTTCTGCCTGATAAAATTCCAAATGGATGAGGATTTCTCCCAGCCCCAAGCTGCCCCCACCTGTAACCCTGGCTGCCTTTGGGGTGCCCAAAGCCTCCTCTGTGCAAGATCTCAGGAACCTGGGAGGGATGAACAATGTTGCACAGGGAAAAACCCCACAGATTTTATCTCCGGGCCTGGGGCCAGGAGCAGGCATTTGCGTGCTATAATTCCAGAAGGAGCACGGTGTCTCCCAGACCCAAGCCGCATCCAGCTGTGACCCAGCTGCTCTTGGAGTGCCAAAAGCCTCCTCGTAGCTGATCTCAGGAACCCTGGAAGGGTGAGTTTGGTTTCACAGGAAAAGGCCTCAGTTTGTGTCCAGAGATCAAATAAGGGACTCTGCTTTTCCTCTAGTTCTCCTTCCTGTTTTCACCTGGGCTAGAAGGATGGGCATGGCCTGTATTTCTCATATCAAAGTGATGTTACTAAATTTGTCCAGAAGTTCTGATTGTTATTTTTATTAGTAGTAGTAATTTTCTGATAGAAAACACTCTCATTTTGCCTTTCCACGTTGTTTCCAGGTGCTGCCCAGGATGGACATCTGTGGTCTCAGACAGTGATTCCCGAGGAGCAAGGAAAGCCTTTTCCTCACCTGCACAGTTCAGGTGGATGGGACAGAATTGGTGTGGCCTGACAAGGCAGGAAAAGCTGTCTGTGTTCTGGAGTGCCTTGAAAGCTTTCTCCGTCAGGTTTGGAAGGGGTTTCTCTTTGGGATTTCTTGTGATGCAGCACCACGGGTATCCCTTTGTGCCAAGTCCAGTGCTAAAGGATTGAAGAACTGACAAGTGGGGTCTGGGATGAAAATGCCGCTAATAAAATTAAGCAAAGAATACAATAAGAGAAATGAGCATCCTTTTAATGTCTGAAATAGTTAGGAATAAAAATGCTGGAAAAGGGCACTCTGAATTGGTGTCACTTGTCATGGATAAAACCCCAGAGTGAGGAATCAGAGCAGAAGTTGAGAGCTGGAATCCTTCTGCAGTCGACTTAATTTTCTTTTCCTCCTCTCTTTCAGGACAGGAAGAGTCACGACTCTCCTGGCATCTTTGCCAAGAGCTGTGGTGTTTGATCAGCCAAAGCCCAGAGGCTTCAGCACCAGAGGTCTGAGCCTGGAGGGCTCCTGGTGCTGCCCGTGCTGTGGGCTATGTCAGAGGATGCAGGGTTCCTCTTTGCCTCCCTGCTGGGATTAACTGCCATGGGAATGTGGGATCTGGGTGAAACTCCAGCTCTCCTGGTGTTCAGGGGAGCAAGGTCTGAGGGACTCCTCTCTGGGGATGTGCGGTGAAGGACTGAATAGTGTGGAAGGAGAGTATTTATAAACTGTATCACTGTTTCTCCCAAAATTGGGGTGGAGCACTGATGGGGGCGGTTGGGTTTGGTCTGGGCCTGTTATTCTTTGTGCAATTTTTAAATTCTCTTGTATGATTTACTGTCCGGTATCTTTCTAACAAAAGCTGACATAAATTTAGATTAAGGATTAGAACTTGGGTCCATTCATTGCAAACATTTGACAAGGCTGGAGGACTGGGGTGGTGACTGCTCTCAGGAAAGGTTACTTATTAATACTGTGTCAGATTTCCCGCAGTGACTGTCAGGCCTGCATGGCTGTGAGTTCGTGCTCTTCTCACTGGGGAAATAAGTTCAGCAAAATTAGAAATGTTAGAAAAATCCAGCCAAAAATTCCACCTCTGTACCCCCTAAGTTTTCCCAGTTTTTCCCAGCTAGGAGCTGCACAGAAGTCAGGCAGGGGAAGTGACAACAGGGAACAGCTGAAAAATTCAAAGGCACAAAGAGGAAAGGGGAAAGGTTTCAGAAAACAATTCTATGGTCTAAGAATAATTTCTGATTCCCTACTGAGAAGAACACGAACTCACAGCCATTCAGGCCTGACAGTCCCCTGCAGTGAGAGCTCAGCACACATCCACAGAGGCAAGTCCAGCATCTTAAATGAAAAAATAAAATAAAAACCAGGAGAAAAAGGTGATTTCTTTTGCTTCAGAGTTATTTCAAGTTCTTAAAGCCCAAGCAACATTTGCTCTTGATTTTGGTTGGGTGAATCATGAGCAGTGGGCACGGGTCATGCCATTCATTGAGCAGAAAACCCGGGGTCATTTAGAGGGGACACAAGAACTGTTTGTGTAGCGACCTCGGGCTGCAGAGGGGCAGGAGAAAGGCCAAGGGAGCTCCCTGGGGCCACCAGGGCCTGTGGGGAACAGAATGGACGCTTGGATGACCAGTGGAGGTGAGGAGTGGATCTGAGTTCATCTACAGGGAAATAAGGAGGGATACTCTGGAGTGAAAAGCTGAGGTGATGAGTTCACCCACCTGGGCACGAGTTGTGTTTGCACAAAGTGGGAACAGAGGTGAAGGTCAATCCAAAGTCGATCCTGCTTGACCTCTGAATTCCAGGATAAGTTTTACAAGCTGCCAAATGAGGGAGTAAAAATACACAAAAATGAAACCGAGAGCATTCATGAGGTTCCTGGGAGTCCATTACACTGTTGTCATAGAATTCTTAATGAGTTTTGAGCTTTTAATGACAACAATTCAGTACTTTCTTTGGATTATTCACTGTGTAGGATTTGGGGTTTATCTGGATTTTAAAGGCGTCGTGGTGGCCCTGACACTGCTCAGGAGCTGGTAGGAAAAGCAGGGTCAGAGCTCCTGGCAGGCACAGGGTGTTTTTCCCAGAGTGGACTGTGGAGGAATTGTTTGGGCCTTGGATTGTCCCTCTGGGTGATGCCAGTTGCTGTGATTTGTGTAATTCCATACATTTAACTCCCAATACTTCCCAGCCCAGGAGCTTGAGCTGACAGGGCAGCACACAGATTGTTCTCTGTGCTGTGCCCCGATTTGGGGTTGGCTGTCAGCTTTGCTAGCTCCCGTGAATTATGCCCATAGCCCCGAATTCCCTGCTCAATTCCCACTGCCATAACCTCACAGCGCCTCATGGAGTGGGGATATACTGTGGCAGGAAGCTCAGCAGCATCGGCACAGGGACAGGTGTATATTCCAAAGAATTTGCTGTTTCAAACCCTCATCCCCCAGCCCCGCCGATGTCCCTGGGGGGCACTTGACAGAGTTACCTGGATTTCAGCTGATTTCACCCCCCCGAGCTCGGGCTCCAGGTGATCTTTTCAAGCAGGAGAAGGCAGGGGCCGGAGGCGCTCGTGGCCCGTGCCGAGGCAGTCCCTGGGGCCACGAGAGGACATCTCTCCCTGCAGAATTTCAGTTCTTTCCAGAGCCTCAGCAGTGACAGAGGACAAAGAGGAAGAGGAGGAGGAGGAAGAAGGGGGAGAGGGTTTGAGAGGAGGGGAAGCCCAAATCCGTGCTGTGTGCGGAGCTCCGACAGCACGCTGCAGCCCGCAGCTCAGTGTGAGCACGGGGCAGAGGAGGCGATTTCTGGGCATTCAATCACCCTGAGGCGGGCCCGGCACCGCCCCTGCAGCACCGTCCCCAGCACAGCTCGGTACCGCTCCGGGATCACCCGGCCCCCGCCCCCGGTGCCGCCCGGGACCACTGGGGACCGCCCCTAAAGCACCGCCCCGGCCCCGCCCGGTCCCGTCCCCGGGACCTCCGTGCCCCGCCTCGCCAAGCCCCGGCTCCGCCCCGAGCCTGCCCGGGCTGCGCCGGGACCATCGCTGGCGGCCCCGCCCCTCTTCCCCGGGCCGAAGCGGGCTGAAGGAGATGTCCGCACGATTGGAAACGCCGCCGAAAATCGCACCCGTGGGATCGGTGTCGGCGTCGTGCGCAGGCATCCCACTAGAGCGAGCGGGCTCCTTGCTGTGCCCCCCTCCTTTTGCAGCCAGAGTTAGAAGGTCGGGGAGCGACACCCGAGCCGCCATCTTGGGAGAGGCAGGCGCGCAGTACCGCGCTCTGCCCACAGGGTGGCGCTTGGGAGACAGGCAAGGGATGGAATCAAGGAGTGTCCCAATCCTTGAGGAAATCCCCCTGAATGAACGCCCCAAAAAACCCCGACCAGAACTGAGAAATCGAGTGCAAAGGGTGTGCAAGGAGTGTGCAAATAGTGTGCATTAGCAATCGATCGGCAGGCATTGGAAAGCGATCGCCGATCTAATCGATCGGCAGGCGCGATCAATCGATCGCCGAGCTAATCGATCGGCAGGCATTAGCAATCGATCGCCGATCTAATCGATCGGCAGGCGCGATCAATCGATCGCCGATCTAATCGATCGGCAGGCATTAGCAATCGATCGCCGATCTAATCGATCGGCAGGCGCGATCAATCGATCGCCGATCTAATCGATCGGCAGGCATTAGCAATCGATCGCCGAATCTAATCGATCGGCAGGCGCGATCAATCGATCGCCGATCTAATCGATCGGCAGGCATTAGCAATCGTGAGCGCCGATCTAATCGATCGGCAGGCATTACCAATCGATCGCCGATCTAATCGATCGGCAGGCGCGATCAATCGATCGCCGATCTAATCGATCGGCAGGGCATTAGCAATCGATCGCCGATCTAATCGATCGGCAGGCGCGATCAATCGATCGCCGATCTAATCGATCGGCAGGCATTAGCAATCGATCGCCGATCTAATCGATCGGCAGGCGCGATCAATCGATCGCCGATCTAATCGATCGGCAGGCATTAGCAATCGATCGCCGATCTAATCGATCGGCAGGCGCGATCAATCGATCGCCGATCTAATCGATCGGCAGGCATTAGCAATCGATCGCCGATCTAATCGATCGGCAGGCATTAGCAATCGATCGCCGATCTAATCGATCGGCAGGCGCGATCAATCGATCGCCGATCTAATCGATCGGCAGGCATTAGCAATCGATCGCCGATCTAATCGATCGGCAGGCGCCATCAATCGATCGCCGATCTAATCGATCGGCAGGCATTAGCAATCGATCGCCGATATAATCGATCGGTAGTCGTGATCAATCGATCGCCGATCTAATCCATAGGCACGCATTAGCTATCGATCGCCGATCTGATTTTCCCGCCATTTTTCATGGATTTTTTCCCCCATTTCTTACTGATTTTTCCCCAATTTTTCATGCATTTTTTTCCCGCAATTTTCGTGGATTTTTTCCCATATTTTCCCATTTCTCACTGATTTTTTTCCCCCATTTCTCAATGATTTGTTTCCCATATTATCAAAGATTTTTTTTCCCCATTTCACCATGATGTTTCCCCCATTTCTCACTGATTTTTTCCCCCATTTCTTACTGATTTTTTCCCCCCATTTTTCCATGGATATTTCCCGATTTTCCCCCCCATTGCTCACTGATTTTTGCCCCCATTTCTCTCTGAATTTCCCCCCATTTTCCATGCATTTTTCCCCCCATTAATCACTGATTTTTTTCCCCCATTTATCACTGATATTTGCCCCCATTTCTCTCTGAATTTTTCCTTCCATTTTTCATGCATTTTTCCGCCCATTAATCACTGATTTTCTCCCCATTTATCACTGATTATTGCCCCCATTTTTCACTTATTTTTTCCCCACAGCATCGGCCACCACAGCACGAGCGACAACAGCTCGCTCTGTTCCCGCCATTGCCCATGGATTGTTTGCCTGTTTTCCATGGATTTTTTCCCCATTTCTCACTGATTTCCCCCCCCCCCGCCCCCCCATTTCTCACTGAATATTCCCCCATTTTTCATCGACTTTTCCCCCATTTACCACTGCTTTTTCCCCCATTTCTCGCTGATTTTGTCCCAAATTTTCCCCCATTTCTCATTGATTTTTTTCCCTGTTTCTCACTGATTTTTCCCCCATTTCTTAATGACTTTTCCCGCCATTCTGTCACGGATTTTTTCCCCCATTTCTCACTGATTTTTTCCCCATTTCTCAATTATTTTTTCCCCCACTTTTCCCCGTTTCTCACTGATTTATTCCCCCATTTTTCATGGATTTTTTTTCCCCCATTTCTCACGGATTTTTTTCCCCATTTTTCAAAGATTCCCCCCCCCGTTTTTTCACTGATTTTTCTCCATTTCTCACTGATTTTCCCACCATTTTTCATGTGGTTTTTTTTCCATTTCTCACTGATGTTTTACCCCATTCTTATTACCATTCTCATAGCTCTATTTTATATTTATACATATTCTTATATTTGCATTATTTCTGTTATACACTAGATTTTTTCATAGATATTTGCTACTTATATTTCATTATATTTTACATGTATACCAATCTATTTCTATTCTTTATATTTTATTTTTATATTAGCTATAAAAACCGTGCCTCTACCCAAATAAAAAGCATTTAAACATTCCTTTTAGACTATATTTAGGTATTTTTTATGGTTCTGTTTTTCATGCATTCTACACCCACCCCTCCCTCTCAATGTTCTGGCACCCAGCATGCCCCCCCCCCCCCCCCACCCCCCCCCCCATGCCCGACTCACCTGCTCCTCCAGCGCAGCCCGGCTCCCTTTCCCAGGGACCTTGGGGTGCCCCAAACCACGTCGGAGCCCCCAGTCTCCACACCCTCCCCCTCCGTAGGGAACGGGAATGGGATGGGGAGCACACAGGACAAGAAAGGAACACAAAAGACACACTGGACAGAGAGAAGAAAAGGGCTGGAAGCTGGATATGAGGATGAAAGTGGAGCAGCAACAAACCTCAGGACTCTTGACTAGAGAGTGTGGCTGCTGAACGTCTCAAAAAAAAACCCCCAGCTCCAACACAACATGCTGTGCTCACGGCTCGGCCTGGGACTCATCAGTGAACATCTCTCTCTTGCCAGGGCCATAAAGCCCCCGAGAAAACACGAGGTGAGGTTGATGTGCTCCGGCTTTGCTCCTGCTCAGCCCTAACCCCAGCCCCTGCTGCCAGTGAGCACCCTGATCTCTGAACCTCTTCTCAGCTTGTTTGTACGCTTCCAAATTCCTTCCTCTTTCTTCAAGCTTCATCTGTTTCCTGGCATTGGGAGAATGACAAGTGTTTAGCACAGCGCAATGAATACAACAGTCTCATTTTCAGAAGACACAACTGAACGAGAACCGACAGCAGCACTGCTTCGAGACAATCTGGGCACACGTTTCCCTTCCAGCAATCTGAGCGTTCTTTTGTGTCACGCCTGAAATCCTGAAAATGGTTTTTTGAGAAAAATTATCCATAACTAGAAAACAATCAAACCAAATAAATAGAACCCCTAGGATATAATAACAGCCCATATACTACAACACTCCAATTCTAATATTAATAAGAAAACAGAAATTAGCTACACAGCATTACCTCAAACAAACACTACATACTGGCAAGAATCAAAGCCACCACAAAATAATTCAAAAACTACCCTATGCCTTATGCTACAGGCTAGAACGCCATCGGCAAACCTTATCAAGGTATCCTTTAAAAACAACGCCCCACCAAAAACAAAAAACAACACAAAACGCCATTCAAGAACTCCCTTATCAACACCTGAATGAAAAAACATGGCATTAGATAAATAGACCATAGCCCTTATCATACACCATCTACAAACAAAATAAAGCTATACCATACATCCTCGAAAACCACCTTCAAAGCACGACATTAGAAAAAAAAACTTTCCAGAATTAAAAGCTGTATCTAACAAAAGCCGTCTGATAAAATTAACAACCAAGCCCCCACCATCAGAGCTGCCCCTACTAAACTCCCCATCGTACATATGAAAAATCAGTTTAAAAACCTACTTCAATTCATTCTGCCTCAAATACAAAGCCATCCAGAAAGTTACCTTCACTCATAAACAAAAGCGCACGTAGTAAATAACATTAAAAAATAAATCAGCACACTACACACCACAAGCATAAAATATTGAATTAAAACCAAAAATACCCCTATTCATTAAAGAGCCCAGCCGCAAGCTATATTTAACTATAACTTCGTGCAAACGTACACATATCATTAAAATAGATTTCTTTCAGAATACAACTGATGATCTAAAATAGTAAAATGTCCGAGAACGATATTATAATAGGATATCCTCGATCATCCTCCCGCAAATTCTCTCCACTGTATTGTCCGACACACACCGGAAAAAAAATCCAGTTTTTACTTTTTTCAGCTAACTTCTCATTTATTAGCTGAGAGGAATGTTGAATTTGTCTTTACAAATGAGCTGTGGGATCAGCCTGTAGATAAGGCTAGCACTGAGAGATAAAAGAAACAATGGGATGGATTCCACTGATTGATGAATGGAAAGAGATAGTTGCCTTACAAACAAACTGCAGGGCTGCTGATAAATGAAATTGGATATCGAAAGATGAAAGAAGCAACGGGGGGAAGCTATGAATTCTATAAGAATTAAAAATTAAAAGGGAGGGTTATACATTAGAGGGGAATTTCAGGTATCAGGCGTTCCGGGAAGTCTGTGCCTCTCAAGTACCTCAGCCAATGGGAAAAGAGAGAGGGAAATGCGGCGGGAAAATAGGATAAAAAGGAGGCTGCGTCCTCCAAAAATTTGAGAGATCCCAGGGGAATGTCCCATGGCCTCTCCCTTTATTCGAATAAAGCAAAAAGGACTCCTCTGTTTCCTTTTTGGACATAAACCGCTGGTGTTTGTGGATTAATTTTCCTGACATTTAGCAAACATATTGTTAAAAAAAAAAAAAAAAAAAAAAAAGTGATCCAGAAGAGGGCAACATTGACAGCCATTCCAAGACAGGATGAACAAATGCTTTCACATTGACAGAGGATGCTGCGATGTTCTGAGAACAGAAGATAGAATAAAATAAAGGAAGGTGATGTTACAAGACAGAAAAGGGTAAAATAAAAGGAGTACCTGAGACTGGGGGGCGGGGGGGGAAGAAAATGGGGAAATATTAATTGCTACACACTAGGTACAAATGCTTTTTTACAAGTAATTTATGAGAAGCAAGCTAAAAAGCGTCTTACTGCTGCTAGTGATATCATGCTCCAAGCTCTGCTAATAATTCCTATTTCTAGCAATAGTTCAATTGAACTCACTACATTCCAACTATTTTTCTGCTTGTTTAGATGGCAGATCCGTTTGGAACACACCTTCGTATAGCAAATTCTATGCCCAGGTAGGGACCTCTCAGTTCTTCCATAAAACATTTTCTTCTGCATTATGGCAAGCCTTTGTTTTAGCTTGACAGCTTTCTTGAAACTTCAATTTACGCATGTATCCAAAGACATTTGCAATTCCAGAAATTGGTAGGCACATAATATGGAAAGTAAATAACATTCTCGAGAGGGAGTTGCTTTGTTACTGAGGGGATGAAAAGCAAGGCTAGAGCTAGTAGAACTACCCAAGAAATTGGACTTAACGCAGCTTTTACAAGGCTCAAAGTAGCCATACCGAGATGTTTGAGCTAAAGCCCCAGTTACCAGACTTACAGGCCTAATAGTTATCACCACACCACATTCCCTGGTTGCAGTATTTTTAACAGCAGTGCAGAACGCTACTGAAAATATTTTTAGGTTGAATTGTTCTCTCCCCTCACTGCCTGTGTAGCTGTTAGAGGCTTCCAGGAGGCTGGGGGAAGCAGACTGCTGGTTTCACTCCAGACAGGTCACTTCCATGGTCTGCTGGAGGGCACTTTGAAGCCCGTGGCCTTTTCTTGCTCTATTGTATCTTGACAACTTCCTCCCCCACGTCTGTTTTTTAGCGGGCAGCATTTTTGGAGGGCCAGTCAAAGACCTCAGGCTCCGAGAGAATTCGTCTGCTTTGCTCTGTTTATGTGTGCAACAGATGGGAGCAGCACTAGTCAAGTAGTAACTTCTGAGCTGCCCAGTTATCAGTAAACCAAAATATTCTTTTGTGACTCTCGCCAGACGAACATATCATCCTATCCGAGTCACACACTGCCCCTCTGGCATTTCCAGTCAGACAAGAATTCCTGGCCCCTTCCTTGCATGAACCTCAGCTCTCCACCTTGTTCCAGAAAGAGTTCTAGATCCAAGGCCCAGTGAGCCAGCTACCCTTTGCTGCCCTGAGCAGTATGGAAACAGCCAAGCCCCAGCCCTGCAGCCCTGCCTAACTCGCCTTTGCCTCCCAAACCTGAACCTTTCCTTGGCTGTGGCATCCTCACTCATGCAATCCTGAAGACAAAAATCTGATTTGGCAGGTGAGGCCGTTTCTAACGCAAAAGCTTCACCAAGGTTTCTCTTCCAACTTCAGCCTTAAACAGTCCCTGTCCCTCCTCAGACAGCCCCCACCTCAGCCTTTAGCTGTAAATACTTACTGTTTTATAGCTAATGCTTGCCACCCCTCAAAATTAAGTCTTTTGATATGCATTTACATCCCCTCCCTAACCATGTCCTCAGCACCCTTCCCAAACTCAGCCTCATCTCCAGGCCTAGAACCTCTCCCTAGGTGAGGGGACTGTCCTCGGGTAGGAGTGCTGACAGACCTGTGCATGAGCCCAGCTGCAGAGCCCGTGCTAATCCCAGCCCAGCTCTAGCCTTTAAACCCCACTGGGGCTTTGGTACTGGAGGCCCAGTTACAGTAACCCTGTGGCCGTTCCGCTTCCAGGCCATCTGGGAGTTGTGATCCCCCACCCTACACCACTTTGGTGAGAAATGCATTCCTTTCTTACAATAAAGTTTTCATTTTATGTCTAAATTCAAGCATTCCGAGAAAACGTGTAGCAATTATATCAAGACAGACATGACAGGCACCAACATTAGTCTTTCATTACACACTTTTCATGCGCTTCTCTCACAGATTTCTTTGAGGCAACTCTGACTCCTTTTCTCACAGGCAGCCTCCACACAGCACCGACTCCTCCTCTCCTCTGTACGACTGGCTAAACCCCAGCCTTGTCCCTTCCCCAGCCACCTGAGCCTGTCTGTCCCACACACAGCAATCCTCTCACCTTGTCCATCCCTTGCACGGCCACGTGTCCCTTCCTCCTCGCAGCACAGCCAGCAGGCTCCAGCCCACACTGCAGCAGGCTCTGCACCTCCAGCTGGAGCTGTGCTTAGTGAAACTGGCAGCCAGCTGACCCATCGCTTTTATAACAACCAGCCTCACTGGGCAGGCAAGGCTGTTTCCACTCCTTGCTAATCAGTACAGCTGTAACTCGTTGGCAACTAGTGCCTTCTGCACTATCCTTACAAACTATTCTCCTACAGAAATGGACCGGAATTCCGCGGGGATTTTCCGGGGATTCCGGGGGGATTTTCCGGGGATTCCGGGAGGATTTTTGTCGGGAATTCCGGGGGATTTTTGTCGGGGATTCCGGGGGAATTTCTGGGGATTCCGGGGGATTTTATCGGGGATTCCTGGGGGATATTCCCGGGGATTCCGGGGGGATTTTATCGGGGATTCTGGGCATATTTTTCTCGCGGATTCCGGGGGGATTTTCTCAGGGATTCCGGGAGATTTTATCGGGGATTCCGGGGGGATTTTTCCCGGGAAATGCGGGGGGCTTTTTCCCCGCGATTCCAGGGGGATTTTCCAGGGGATTCCAGGGGGATTTTATCGGGGATACCTGGGGGATTTTCCAGGGGATTCCTGGGGGATTTTCCCGGGGATTCCGGGGGGATTTTCACTGGGATTCCGGGGCGATTTTCTCAGGGAATTCCGGGGGATTTTCTCGGGAATTCCGGTGGGAATTCCGGGAGGATTTTCCCGAGTATTCCGGGGGGATTTTCCCGAGTATTCCGGGGGGATTTTTTCGGGGAGTCCGGGGGGATTTTCCCGGGGATTCCGAGGGGATATTCCCGGGAATTCCGGGGGGATTTTCTCCGGGATTCCGGGGGGATTTTCCAGGGGTTTCAGCGAGGAATTTCCCGGGGAATTCCCGGTGGATTTTCCAGGGGATTCCGGGTGGATTTTCTCGGGGATTCCGGGGGGATTTTCCCGAGTATTCCGGGGGGAATTTTTCGGGGAGTCCGGAGGGATTTTCCCGGGGTATCCGGGGTGATTTTACGAGGAATTCCGGGGGGATTTTCCCGAGTGTTCCGGGGGATTTCCTCGGGGATTACGGGATGATTTTCTCGGGCAATTCCGGGGGATGTTCTCGGGTATTCCGGGGCCATTATCTCGGTGATTCCGGGGAGATTTTCTCGGGGATTCCGAGATTATTTTCCCGGGGAATTCATGGGGATTTTCCCGGGGATTCCGGGGGGATATTCGCGGGGATTCCGGGGGATTTTCTCGGAGATTCCGGGGGGATTTTCATGGGGATTCCGGGGTATTTTCTCCTGGATTCCGGGGAATTTTCCGTGGATTCCTGGGGGATTTTGCCGAGTATTTCGGGAGAATTTTCTCGGGGATTCCGGGGTGATTTTCCCGGGAAATTCCGGGGGATTTTCTCGGGGATTCCGGGGGATTTTTTCGGGGAGTCCGGAGGGATTTTCCCGGGGATTCCGGGGGGGTTTTCTCGGCGATACCGGGGGGATATTCTCGGGGATTCCGGGATGATTTTCCCGGGGAATTCCAGGGGATTATTCCGGCGATTCCGGGGGATTTTCTCGGGGATTCCGGGGGGATTATCCCGGGGAATTCTAGGGGATTTTCTCGGGGATTCCGGGGGGATTTTCCCGGGGAATTCCGGGGGGATTTTCTCGGGGAGTCCGGGGAGATTTGCCCGGGGATTCCGAGGGATTTTCAGGGGAATCCGGGGGGATTTTCTCGGGGATTCAGGGGGGTTTTTCTCGGGGATTCAGGGGGGATTTTCCAGGGGATTCCGGGGGATTTTCTCGCGTATTCCCGGGGCATTTTCCTGGAGATTCCAGGGGGATTTTATCGGGGATTCCGGGGGGATTATCCAGGGGATTCCGGGGGGTTTTTCCAGGGGATTCCGGGCATATTTTCCCGAGTATTACGGGCGAATTTTCTCGGGGATTCCGGGGAGATTTTCTTGGGGATTCCGGGGGGGCTTTCACAGGGATTTCTGGGGGATTTTCGCGTGGATTCCGGGGGGATTTTCTCGCGGATTCCGGGGGCTATTTTCCCGGGGATTCCGGGGGAAATTTCTCGGGGAGTCCGGGGGGATTTTCTAGGGGAATTCCGGGGGATTTTCTCGGGGATTCTGGGGGGATTTTCCCGGCGATTCCGGGTTGATTTTCCCGGGGACTCCGGGGGATTTTCTCGGGGATTTCTGGAGGATTTTCCCGGGGATTCCGGGCGGATTTTCTCGTGGATTCCGGGAGGATTTTCTCTTGGATTCCGGGAGGATTTTCCCGGGGAATTCCGAGGGATTTTCTCGGGGATTCCGGGGAGATTTTCTGGGGATTCCTGGGGGATTTTCTCGGGGATAGCGGACGGATTATCACGGGGATTCCGGGATGAGTTTCTCGGGGAATTCAGGGGGATTTTCCAGGGGATTCCGGGGGGATTTTCCCGGGGAATTCCGGGGGATTTTCTCGGGGATTCCGGGGGGTTTTTCCCGGGATTCCCGGGGATTTTCTCTCGGATTTTTTCCCCAATTTTTCAAGCATTTTTTCCCGCAATTTTCCTGGATTTTTCCCAAATTTTCCCCATTTCTCACTGATTATTTTCCCCATTTCTCAATGATTTTTGCCCCAATTTATCAAAGATTTTTTTTCCCCATTTCTCACTGATGTTTTTCCCCATTTTCCCCCCATTTCTCACTGATTTTTATCCCCCATTTTTCAATGATTTTTCCCCATTTCTCTCTGATTTTTGCCCCATTTCACCATGATGTTTTCCCCATTTCTCACTGATTTTTCCGTTGATTTTTCATGGATTTTTCCCCCCATTTTTCGTGGATTTTTTCCCCATTTTTCCCCATTTCTCACTGATTTTTTCCCCCATTCATCACTCCTTTTTCCCCATTTTTCCCCATTTCTCACTGATTTTTTCCGCCATTTTTCATTGATTTTTTCCGCCATTTTTCATGGATGTTTCCCCCAATTTTCATGGATATTTCCTGATTTTCCCCCCCATTTCTCACTGATATTTGCCCCCATTTCTCTCTGAATTATTCCCCCCATTTTTCATGCATTTTCCCGCCCATTAATCACTGATTTTTTCCCCATTTCTCACCGACTTTTCCCCCCATTTCTCACTGATTTTTATCCCCCACTTCTGACTGATTTTTCCCAATTTTTCGTTGATCTTTTTCCCCATTCCTCACCGATTTTTCCCCCATTTCTCTCTGATTTTTCCATCATTTTTCATGGTTTTTCCCCCCCATTTCTCACTGATTTTACCCCCTTTCTCACTGATTTTATTAATGTTTGTATTTCTATTTCTATTTATATTTATTATTATTGTTTTGCATGTTTATGTTTATGTTTATGTTTATGTTTATGTTTATGTTTATGTTTATGTTTATGTTTATGTTTATATCTATGCAGGTTAACGTTTGTGCATGTTTATGTCTATGTTTATATTTATGCATATTTATTTTTATGCCGGCGAACGCGGGCAGGCGTTTTATGTAAACGCCTATCCGCCGGGGTCCTAGAGAGGCCGCCATCTTGAGTGTGTCCGCACTCTCAAAATGGCGGCTCGGGCGGCACCCCGCCTGACCTGCCAAAAATGGCGGCAGAAAGGGCGGGAAAAAATCAGGACCCCGGTGTGTAGGCATAAGATGCCTGATTAAATCGCCGACGCCGATCCGCTCGCCGACAATTTTCCCGGACGTGTCAGAGCGTGCCGACAACGGCCGCGCGGTCCGCGGTGCCGCGGGCGTGAGGGCGCCGGCGGGCGCGGGCAGGCGTTTTATGTAAACGCCTATCCGCCGGGGTCCTAGAGAGGCCGCCATCTTGAGCGCTGCCGCACGGCTGGGTCCCGGCCCGCGGGCCCTTCCGCCATCCTGAGAGGGGCACGGTGCAGTACCCGCCTGTGTCCACACGGCGGCAGCACTGCCGCCCAACTCAGCCCGGCACTGCCGCCCTGTCAGGGACAGACAGAGAAGGGAGAGAGTTCCAAGCACCAGAGTCCCCACCCGTCATAAAATCCTCTCAATGAACGCCCCAAAAAAACCCCGACCCAAACTAAAAATGCCCTGCCTCTGACCAAATGAAAAAAAAACCTTTTATATATATAAATCATCTATTTTTTAATATTTAATTTCTAGTCATAATCTAGACATATTTCATATATTCAATTTAATTGCTATTCTATTTATCATATATACAATATTATTTTATTATTCATTATATACATAGATTTATATTACTAATGTTATTTCTATTTTATCTATATCCATCTATATTTGGAGGTTCATAGTTTTTAATATTATTTCTTTAAAAGCTCTGCCTCTAACCAAATAGAAACAAAAAACTCGATTATTTTAAATTCTATTTGAATATATTTTTCTATTTAGTTTTCATATTTATATCTGTAGATTTATATGTCTATATTGTGTATTCTATATTTATATACTATTTAATGTAGTTTTTACTAGTATATTAATATACTAGATGCTATTTACATTCTATTATAACATACTATTTAATATAACATATTAAAATCGATAAATTATTTCTATTACATACTACATACATGTATTTTATATTTATATTTTTTTCTATATATTTATACTTACATATATATATGCATATATAGTTATAATAATTTTATGTCAGTATCTATTTTTGCATATTTGTATATTTTTGCCTATATTATTTTCAAAAAACCCTCCTCTAACCAAATAAAAACCAATAAAACATTCCTTTTAAAGTCTGAATATTTATATATTTCTATTTTCATAACATAATATAATGTAATGTAATATATTTATATATTGGTTTCTTATATTTGCTTCTATATTTTTATTCTTTATCTTTTCTATTTACAGTATCTATAAAAAAACCCTACCTCTATCCAAACACAAGCCAATAAAACATTCCTTTTAGACTATATTTAGCTGTTTTTTAAGGTTCTGTTTTTCATGCATTCTACACCCACCCCTCCCTCTCAATGTTCTGGCACCCACCATGACCCCCCGCCATGCCCGACTCACCTGCTCCTCCAGCGCAGCCCGGCTCCCTCTCCCAGGGACCTTGGGGTGCCCCAAACCACGTCGGAGCCCCCCTCAGCCTTTTTTCCTCACCCCAAAGAAGGCACAGAACGACTCCTTTAATGAAGTTGTTTTAACAATTGTAAGGCTAGAGCTTTTGGTATCCACTGCTTGCCATCCCTTGTAAACCAATTATTTTCTTCTTTCTTCTGCAGCTTAATAAACCTCTTTTTTTCCCCATAGTTTTCCAAATGCATGTATTACCGCATATGCATATTTAGAATCAGTAAATATATTTAATGTCTTGTCCTGCTATAATTCACAGGCTCTCACAAGCGTGTGCAGCTCTGCTGTCTGAGCTGACCAGGTGGCTGGTAACCTCCCCCCTTCCTTTAATTGCTTTCCATTCACGATAGAGTATCCTGTAAATCATGAAGAATGGGGGGGGAAAATCAGTGAGAAATGGGGAAAAAAATCCATGAAAAATGGGGGAACAAATCAGTGAGCAACGGGGAAAAGTGGGGAAAAGTTAATTGAGAAATGGGGAAAAAATCAGTGAGAAATGGGGAAAAAAATCCCTGAAGAATGGGGGAAAAAATCAGTGAGAAATGGGGGAAAGTGGGGAAAAAATCCGTGAGAAATGGGGGAAAAATCAGTGAGAAATGGGTGGGGAAATTCCATGAAAAATGGCGAAAGAAATCAGTGAGAAATGGGGAAAAATGGGTAAAAAATCAGTGCGAAATGGGGGGGGGGGGGGGGGGAATCAATGAGAAATCGGGGAAAAACATAAGTAAGAAACGGGGGGGGGGAAAATCCATGAAAAATGGGGAAAAATCAGTGGGAAATGGGGATAAATCTGGAAAAAATCCATGAAAAATGGGGGAAAATATCAGTGAGAAATGGGGGAAAATGGGGAAAAAGTCAGTGAGAAATGGGGAAAAATCAGTGAAAAACGGGGGGAAAACTCCATGAAGAATGGGAAAAAAAAATCAGTGAGAAATGGGGGAAAAAAATCCCTGAAAAATGGGGGAAAATATCAGTGAGAAATGGGAAAAAATGGGGAAAAAAATCATTGATAAATCGGGGGAAAAATCAGTGTGAAAGGGGGGGAAAAATCGGGATCGGGGACGTGGACCGGGACTGGGATCGGGGACCGGGACGGGGAAATGGGACAGGGACCGGGATCGCGGACGGGGACCTGGGACAGGGACCGGAACCGGGATCGGGGACGGGGACTGGAGACAGGGACCGGGACCGGGATTGGGGACTGGGACCAGGACCGTGATCGGGTTCCGGGACGGGGAACTGGGACTGGGACCAGGATCGGGGACCGGAACCGGGGACTGGGAGCGGGACCAGGACTGGGGACGGGGACTGGGGACAGTGACCGGGACTGCAATCGGCACCGCCCCCCGAACCGCTCCCGGAACCGCTCCCCGGGCTACCCCGGCACGGCGACCGGGAACGCCCCCGGCACCGCCCCCGGCACCGCCCCCGGTGCCGCCCCCGGCACTGCCCCGGCACCGCCCCGGGTAGCGCCCCCGGCACCGCCCCCGGGGCGGGCCGCCGAACGCACGCGATGACGCGCGGGGGGCGGGACGGCGCGGGGCGGTGACGCGCTTCATGCCAGGAGCAGGGCCGGGTGCGACGAAGACGGGAGCGGGACGACCCGATACCGCGCGGGGCCGCGGGCCCGGCGGAGCCCGGCCCGCTGGGTAGGGGCCGCCAATGGCACCGGGGCTTCTGCTTCGGCTTCTGTCCATGTCGGCCGGGGAGGCCCCAGCCAGCGGTGCCCCTCTCCCTCGGCGACACGGGCGTGGAACTCGGCATCGGGCGCTGCATCGCCGCGGACAGCAGGGGGCGCACGGGTACCGATACTGCCATGGGGCCCGGCGCTGCTCTCCTGCTCCGCCGCCAGGCGGCGCTGCGCTGCCGTCCTGCCGCGCCTCCGGGCACGCTCGGTTTCCTCGGGACCCCGGGCCCCGCCTGTCCCGCCGCTGCGGAGGCGGGGGATGCTTTATGGGACTGCCCGAGCTGGCGGTGCCGGGTCTGGGGCGTTGGGGCGCGCCTTGGGGGGCTGCGGGTGCGCTCGTTTCCTCTTCTGCATGGCCTTCTGTGTGAGCATCTCTCGTTGCGACTGCTCTTGGAGAGTCAAACCCCTCCTCCTAAGTGGTCTCAGGAGCCTGGCAGGGTGAGTTTTGTTTCACAGGGGAAAGGGCCACTGGTCGTGTCCAGAGACCTGTGCACCCAGCCAGGTTTCTGCCTGATAAAATTCCAAATGGATGAGGATTTCTCCCAGCCCCAAGCTGCCCCCACCTGTAACCCTGGCTGCCTTTGGGGTGCCCAAAGCCTCCTCTGTGCAGATCTCAGGAACCTGGGAGGGGTGAACAATGTTGCACAGGGAAAAACCCCACAGATTTTATCTCCGGGCCTGGGGCCAGGAGCAGGCATTTGCGTGCTATAATTCCAGAAGGAGCACGGTGTCTCCCAGACCCAAGCCGCATCCAGCTGTGACCCAGCTGCTCTTGGAGTGCCAAAAGCCTCCTCGTAGCTGATCTCAGGAACCCTGGAAGGGTGAGTTTGGTTTCACAGGGAAAAGGCCTCCGTTTGTGTCCAGAGATCAAATAAGGGACTCTGCTTTTCCTCTAGTTCTCCTTCCTGTTTTCACCTGGGCTACAAGGATGGGCATGGCCTGTATTTCTCATATCAAAGTGATGTTACTAAATTTGTCCAGGAGTTCTGATTGTTATTTTTATTAGTAGTAGTAATTTTCTGATAGAAAACACTCTCATTTTGCCTTTCCCACGTTGTTTCCAGGTGCTGCCCAGGATGGACATCCGTGGTCTCAGACAGTGATTCCCGAGGAGCAAGGAAAGCCTTTTCCTCACCTGCACAGTTCAGGTGGATGGGACAGAATTGGTGTGGCCTGACAAGGCAGGAAAAGCTGTCTGTGTTCTGGAGTGCCTTGAAAGCTTTCTCCGTCAGGTTTGGAAGGGGTTTCTCTTTGGGATTTCTTGTGATGCAGCACCACGGGTATCCCTTTGTGCCAAGTCCAGTGCTAAAGGATTGAAGAACTGACAAGTGGGGTCTGGGATGAAAATGCCTCTAATAAAATTAAGCAAAGAATACAATAAGAGAAATGAGCATCCTTTTAATAGTTAGGAATAAAAATGCTGGAAAAGGGCACTCTGAATTGGTGTCACTTGTCATGGATAAAACCCCAGAGTGAGGAATCAGAGCAGAAGTTGAGAGCTGGAATCCTTCTGCAGTCGACTTAATTTTCTTTTCCTCCTCTCTTTCAGGACAGGAAGAATCACGACTCTCCTGGCATCTTTGCCAAGAGCTGTGGTGTTTGATCAGCCAAAGCCCAGAGGCTTCAGCACCAGAGGTCTGAGCCTGGAGGGCTCCTGGTGCTGCCCGTGCTGTGGGCTATGTCAGAGGATGCAGGGTTCCTCTTTGCCTCCCTGCTGGGATTAACTGCCATGGGAATGTGGGATCTGGGTGAAACTCCAGCTCTCCTGGTGTTCAGGGGAGCAAGGTCTGAGGGACTCCTCTCTGGGGATGTGCGGTGAAGGACTGAATAGTGTGGAAGGAGAGTATTTATAAACTGTATCACTGTTTCTCCCAAAATTGGGGTGGAGCGGTGATGGGGGCGGTTGGGTTTGGTCTGGGCCTGTTATTCTTTGTGCAATTTTTAAATTCTCTTGTATGATTTACTGTCCGGTATCTTTCTAACAAAAGCTGACATAAATTTAGATTAAGGATTAGAACTTGGGTCCATTCATTGCAAACATTTGACAAGGCTGGAGGACTGGGGTGGTGACTGCTCTCAGGAAAGGTTACTTATTAATACTGTGTCAGATTTCCCGCAGTGACTGTCAGGCCTGCATGGCTGTGAGTTCGTGCTCTTCTCACTGGGGAAATAAGTTCAGCAAAATTAGAAATGTTAGAAAAATCCAGCCAAAAATTCCACCTCTGTACCCCCTAAGTTTTCCCAGTTTTTCCCAGCTAGGAGCTGCACAGAAGTCAGGCAGGGGAAGTGACAACAGGGAACAGCTGAAAAATTCAAAGGCACAAAGAGGAAAGGGGAAAGGTTTCAGAAAACAATTCTATGGTCTAAGAATAATTTCTGATTCCCTACTGAGAAGAACACGAACTCACAGCCATTCAGGCCTGACAGTCCCCTGCAGTGAGAGCTCAGCACACATCCACAGAGGCAAGTCCAGCATCTTAAATGAAAAAATAAAAATAAAAACCAGGAGAAAAAGGTGATTTCTTTTGCTTCAGAGTTATTTCAAGTTCTTAAAGCCCAAGCAACATTTGCTCTTGATTTTGGTTGGGTGAATCATGAGCAGTGGGCACGGGTCATGCCATTCATTGAGCAGAAAACCCGGGGTCATTTAGAGGGGACACAAGAACTGTTTGTGTAGCGACCTCGGGCTGCAGAGGGGCAGGAGAAAGGCCAAGGGAGCTCCCTGGGGCCACCAGGGCCTGTGGGGAACAGAATGGACGCTTGGATGACCAGTGGAGGTGAGGAGTGGATCTGAGTTCATCTACAGGGAAATAAGGAGGGGATACTCTGGAGTGAAAAGCTGAGGTGATGAGTTCACCCACCTGGGCACGAGTTGTGTTTGCACAAAGTGGGAACAGAGGTGAAGGTCAATCCAAAGTCGATCCTGCTTGACCTCTGAATTCCAGGATAAGTTTTACAAGCTGCCAAATGAGGGAGTAAAAATACACAAAAATGAAACCGAGAGCATTCATGAGGTTCCTGGGAGTCCATTACACTGTTGTCATAGAATTCTTAATGAGTTTTGAGCTTTTAATGACAACAATTCAGTACTTTCTTTGGATTATTCACTGTGTAGGATTTGGGGTTTATCTGGATTTTAAAGGCGTCGTGGTGGCCCTGACACTGCTCAGGAGCTGGTAGGAAAAGCAGGGTCAGAGCTCCTGGCAGGCACAGGGTGTTTTTCCCAGAGTGGACTGTGGAGGAATTGTTTGGGCCTTGGATTGTCCCTCTGGGTGATGCCAGTTGCTGTGATTTGTGTAATTCCATACATTTAACTCCCAATACTTCCCAGCCCAGGAGCTTGAGCTGACAGGGCAGCACACAGATTGTTCTCTGTGCTGTGCCCCGATTTGGGGTTGGCTGTCAGCTTTGCTAGCTCCCGTGAATTATGCCCATAGCCCCGAATTCCCTGCTCAATTCCCACTGCCATAACCTCACAGCGCCTCATGGAGTGGGGATATACTGTGGCAGGAAGCTCAGCAGCATCGGCACAGGGACAGGTGTATATTCCAAAGAATTTGCTGTTTCAAACCCTCATCCCCCAGCCCCGCCGATGTCCCTGGGGGGCACTTGACAGAGTTACCTGGATTTCAGCTGATTTCACCCCCCCGAGCTCGGGCTCCAGGTGATCTTTTCAAGCAGGAGAAGGCAGGGGCCGGAGGCGCTCGTGGCCCGTGCCGAGGCAGTCCCTGGGGCCACGAGAGGACATCTCTCCCTGCAGAATTTCAGTTCTTTCCAGAGCCTCAGCAGTGACAGAGGACAAAGAGGAAGAGGAGGAGGAGGAAGAAGGGGGAGAGGGTTTGAGAGGAGGGGAAGCCCAAATCCGTGCTGTGTGCGGAGCTCCGACAGCACGCTGCAGCCCGCAGCTCAGTGTGAGCACGGGGCAGAGGAGGCGATTTCTGGGCATTCAATCACCCTGAGGCGGGCCCGGCACCGCCCCTGCAGCACCGTCCCCAGCACAGCTCGGTACCGCTCCGGGATCACCCGGCCCCGCCCCCGGTGCCGCCCGGGACCACTGGGGACCGCCCCTAAAGCACCGCCCCGGCCCCGCCCGGTCCCGTCCCCGGGACCTCCGTGCCCCGCCTCGCCAAGCCCCGGCTCCGCCCCGAGCCTGCCCGGGCTGCGCCGGGACCATCGCTGGCGGCCCCGCCCCTCTCCCCCGGGCCGAAGCGGGCTGAAGGAGATGTCCGCACGATTGGAAACGCCGCCGAAAATCGCACCCGTGGGATCGGTGTCGGCGTCGTGCGCAGGCATCCCACTAGAGCGAGCGGGCTCCTTGCTGTGCCCCCCTCCTTTTGCAGCCAGAGTTAGAAGGTCGGGGAGCGACACCCGAGCCGCCATCTTGGGAGAGGCAGGCGCGCAGTACCGCGCTCTGCCCACAGGGTGGCGCTTGGGAGACAGGCAAGGGATGGAATCAAGGAGTGTCCCAATCCTTGAGGAAATCCCCCTGAATGAACGCCCCAAAAAACCCCGACCAGAACTGAGAAACCTCCTGCCTCTGTACGAGTGCAAAGGGTGTGCAAGGAGTGTGCAAATAGTGTGCATTAGCAATCGATCGGCAGGCATTGGAAAGCGATCGCCGATCTAATCGATCGGCAGGCGCGATCAATCGATCGCCGAGCTAATCGATCGGCAGGCATTAGCAATCCATCGCCGATCTAATCGATCGGCAGGCGCGATCAATCGATCGCCGATCTAATCGATCGGCAGGCATTAGCAATCGATCGCCGATCTAATCGATCGGCAGGCGCGATCAATCGATCGCCGATCTAATCGATCGGCAGGCATTAGCAATCGATCGCCGATCTAATCGATCGGCAGGCGCGATCAATCGATCGCCGATCTAATCGATCGGCAGGCATTAGCAATCGAGCGCCGATCTAATCGATCGGCAGGCATTACCAATCGATCGCCGATCTAATCGATCGGCAGGCGCGATCAATCGATCGCCGATCTAATCGATCGGCAGGCATTAGCAATCGATCGCCGATCTAATCGATCGGCAGGCGCGATCAATCGATCGCCGATCTAATCGATCGGCAGGCATTAGCAATCGATCGCCGATCTAATCGATCGGCAGGCGCGCTCAATCGATCGCCGATCTAATCGATCGGCAGGCATTAGCAATCGATCGCCGATCTAATCGATCGGCAGGCGCGATCAATCGATCGCCGATCTAATCGATCGGCAGGCATTAGCAATCGATCGCCGATCTAATCGATCGGCAGGCATTAGCAATCGATCGCCGATCTAATCGATCGGCAGGCGCGATCAATCGATCGCCGATCTAATCGATCGGCAGGCATTAGCAATCGATCGCCGATCTAATCGATCGGCAGGCGCGATCAATCGATCGCCGATCTAATCGATCGGCAGGCATTAGCAATCGATCGCCGATCTAATCGATCGGCAGGCGCGATCAATCGATCGCCGATCTAATCGATCGGCAGGCATTAGCAATCGATCGCCGATCTAATCGATCGGCAGGCGCCATCAATCGATCGCCGATCTAATCGATCGGCAGGCATTAGCAATCGATCGCCGATCTAATCGATCGGCAGGCGCCATCAATCGATCGCCGATCTAATCGATCGGCAGGCATTAGCAATCGATCGCCGATATAATCGATCGGTAGTCGTGATCAATCGATCGCCGATCTAATCCATAGGCACGCATTAGCTATCGATCGCCGATCTGATTTTTCCCGCCATTTTTCATGGATTTTTTCCCCCATTTCTTACTGATTTTTCCCCAATTTTTCATGCATTTTTTTCCCGCAATTTTCGTGGATTTTTTCCCATATTTTCCCCATTTCTCACTGATTTTTTTCCCCCATTTCTCAATGATTTGTTTCCCATATTATCAAAGATTTTTTTTCCCCATTTCACCATGATGTTTCCCCCATTTCTCACTGATTTTTTCCCCCATTTCTTACTGATTTTTTCCCCCCATTTTTCCATGGATATTTCCCGATTTTCCCCCCCATTGCTCACTGATTTTTGCCCCCATTTCTCTCTGAATTTCCCCCCATTTTCCATGCATTTTTCCCCCCATTAATCACTGATTTTTTTCCCCATTTATCACTGATATTTGCCCCCATTTCTCTCTGAATTTTTCCTTCCATTTTTCATGCATTTTTCCGCCCATTAATCACTGATTTTCTCCCCATTTATCACTGATTATTGCCCCCATTTTTCACTTATTTTTTCCCCACAGCATCGGCCACCACAGCACGAGCGACAACAGCTCGCTCTGTTCCCGCCATTGCCCATGGATTGTTTGCCTGTTTTCCATGGATTTTTTCCCCATTTCTCACTGATTTCCCCCCCCCCGCCCCCCCATTTCTCACTGAATATTCCCCCATTTTTCATCGACTTTTCCCCCATTTACCACTGCTTTTTCCCCCATTTCTCGCTGATTTTGTCCCAAATTTTCCCCCATTTCTCATTGATTTTTTTCCCTGTTTCTCACTGATTTTTCCCCCATTTCTTAATGACTTTTCCCGCCATTCGTCACGGATTTTTTCCCCCATTTCTCACTGATTTTTTCCCCATTTCTCAATTATTTTTTCCCCCACTTTTCCCCGTTTCTCACTGATTTATTCCCCCATTTTTCATGGATTTTTTTTCCCCCATTTCTCACGGATTTTTTTCCCCATTTTTCAAAGATTCCCCCCCCCGTTTTTCACTGATTTTTCTCCATTTCTCACTGATTTTCCCACCATTTTTCATGTGGTTTTTTTCCATTTCTCACTGATGTTTTACCCCATTCTTATTACCATTCTCATAGCTCTATTTTATATTTATACATATTCTTATATTTGCATTATTTCTGTTATACACTAGATTTTTCATAGATATTTGCTACTTATATTTCATTATATTTTACATGTATACCAATCTATTTCTATTCTTTATATTTTATTTTTATATTAGCTATAAAAACCGTGCCTCTACCCAAATAAAAAGCATTTAAACATTCCTTTTAGACTATATTTAGGTATTTTTTATGGTTCTGTTTTTCATGCATTCTACACCCACCCCTCCCTCTCAATGTTCTGGCACCCAGCATGCCCCCCCCCCCCCCCCCCCCCCCCCCCATGCCCGACTCACCTGCTCCTCCAGCGCAGCCCGGCTCCCTTTCCCAGGGACCTTGGGGTGCCCCAAACCACGTCGGAGCCCCCAGTCTCCACACCCTCCCCCTCCGTAGGGAACGGGAATGGGATGGGGAGCACACAGGACAAGAAAGGAACACAAAAGACACACTGGACAGAGAGAAGAAAAGGGCTGGAAGCTGGATATGAGGATGAAAGTGGAGCAGCAACAAACCTCAGGACTCTTGACTAGAGAGTGTGGCTGCTGAACGTCTCAAAAAAAACCCCCAGCTCCAACACAACATGCTGTGCTCACGGCTCGGCCTGGGACTCATCAGTGAACATCTCTCTCTTGCCAGGGCCATAAAGCCCCCGAGAAAACACGAGGTGAGGTTGATGTGCTCCGGCTTTGCTCCTGCTCAGCCCTAACCCCAGCCCCTGCTGCCAGTGAGCACCCTGATCTCTGAACCTCTTCTCAGCTTGTTTGTACGCTTCCAAATTCCTTCCTCTTTCTTCAAGCTTCATCTGTTTCCTGGCATTGGGAGAATGACAAGTGTTTAGCACAGCGCAATGAATACAACAGTCTCATTTTCAGAAGACACAACTGAACGAGAACCGACAGCAGCACTGCTTCGAGACAATCTGGGCACACGTTTCCCTTCCAGCAATCTGAGCGTTCTTTTGTGTCACGCCTGAAATCCTGAAAATGGTTTTTTGAGAAAAATTATCCATAACTAGAAAACAATCAAACCAAATAAATAGAACCCCTAGGATATAATAACAGCCCATATACTACAACACTCCAATTCTAATATTAATAAGAAAACAGAAATTAGCTACACAGCATTACCTCAAACAAACACTACATACTGGCAAGAATCAAAGCCACCACAAAATAATTCAAAAACTACCCTATGCCTTATGCTACAGGCTAGAACGCCATCGGCAAACCTTATCAAGGTATCCTTTAAAAACAACGCCCCACCAAAAACAAAAACAACACAAAACGCCATTCAAGAACTCCCTTATCAACACCTGAATGAAAAAACATGGCATTAGATAAATAGACCATAGCCCTTATCATACACCATCTACAAACAAAATAAAGCTATACCATACATCCTCGAAAACCACCTTCAAAGCACGACATTAGAAAAAAAAACTTTCCAGAATTAAAAGCTGTATCTAACAAAAGCCGTCTGATAAAATTAACAACCAAGCCCCCACCATCAGAGCTGCCCCTACTAAACTCCCCATCGTACATATGAAAAATCAGTTTTAAAAACCTACTTCAATTCATTCTGCCTCAAATACAAAGCCATCCAGAAAGTTACCTTCACTCATAAACAAAAGCGCACGTAGTAAATAACATTAAAAAATAAATCAGCACACTACACACCACAAGCATAAAATATTGAATTAAAACCAAAAATACCCCTATTCATTAAAGAGCCCAGCCGCAAGCTATATTTAACTATAACTTCGTGCAAACGTACACATATCATTAAAATAGATTTCTTTCAGAATACAACTGATGATCTAAAATAGTAAAATGTCCGAGAACGATATTATAATAGGATATCCTCGATCATCCTCCCGCAAATTCTCTCCACTGTATTGTCCGACACACACCGGAAAAAAAATCCAGTTTTTACTTTTTTCAGCTAACTTCTCATTTATTAGCTGAGAGGAATGTTGAATTTGTCTTTACAAATGAGCTGTGGATCAGCCTGTAGATAAGGCTAGCACTGAGAGATAAAAGAAACAATGGGATGGATTCCACTGATTGATGAATGGAAAGAGATAGTTGCCTTTACAAACAAACTGCAGGGCTGCTGATAAATGAAATTGGATATCGAAAGATGAAAGAAGCAACGGGGGGAAGCTATGAATTCTATAAGAATTAAAAATTAAAAGGGAGGGTTATACATTAGAGGGGAATTTCAGGTATCAGGCGTTCCGGGAAGTCTGTGCCTCTCAAGTACCTCAGCCAATGGGAAAAGAGAGAGGGAAATGCGGCCGGGAAAATAGGATAAAAAGGAGGCTGCGTCCTCCAAAAATTTGAGAGATCCCAGGGGAATGTCCCATGGCCTCTCCCTTTATTCGAATAAAGCAAAAAGGACTCCTCTGTTTCCTTTTTGGACATAAACCGCTGGTGTTTGTGGATTAATTTTCCTGACATTTAGCAACATATTGTTAAAAAAAAAAAAAAAAAAAAAAAAGTGATCCAGAAGAGGGCAACATTGACAGCCATTCCAAGACAGGATGAACAAATGCTTTCACATTGACAGAGGATGCTGCGATGTTCTGAGAACAGAAGATAGAATAAAATAAAGGAAGGTGATGTTACAAGACAGAAAAGGGTAAAATAAAAGGAGTACCTGAGACTGGGGGGCGGGGGGGAAGAAAATGGGGAAATATTAATTGCTACACACTAGGTACAAATGCTTTTTACAAGTAATTTATGAGAAGCAAGCTAAAAGCGTCTTACTGCTGCTAGTGATATCATGCTCCAAGCTCTGCTAATAATTCCTATTTCTAGCAATAGTTCAATTGAACTCACTACATTCCAACTATTTTTCTGCTTGTTTAGATGGCAGATCCGTTTGGAACACACCTTCGTATAGCAAATTCTATGCCCAGGTAGGGACCTCTCAGTTCTTCCATAAAACATTTTCTTCTGCATTATGGCAAGCCTTTGTTTTAGCTTGACAGCTTTCTTGAAACTTCAATTTACGCATGTATCCAAAGACATTTGCAATTCCAGAAATTGGTAGGCACATAATATGGAAAGTAAATAACATTCTCGAGAGGGAGTTGCTTTGTTACTGAGGGGATGAAAAGCAAGGCTAGAGCTAGTAGAACTACCCAAGAAATTGGACTTAACGCAGCTTTTACAAGGCTCAAAGTAGCCATACCGAGATGTTTGAGCTAAAAGCCCCAGTTACCAGACTTACAGGCCTAATAGTTATCACCACACCACATTCCCTGGTTGCAGTATTTTTAACAGCAGTGCAGAACGCTACTGAAAATTATTTTTAGGTTGAATTGTTCTCTCCCCTCACTGCCTGTGTAGCTGTTAGAGGCTTCCAGGAGGCTGGGGAAGCAGACTGCTGGTTTCACTTCCAGACAGGTCACTTCCATGGTCTGCTGGAGGGCACTTTGAAGCCCGTGGCCTTTTCTTGCTCTATTGTATCTGACAACTTTCCTCCCCCACGTCTGTTTTTTAGCGGGCAGCATTTTTGGAGGGCCAGTCAAAGACCTCAGGCTCCGAGAGAATTCGTCTGCTTTGCTCTGTTTATGTGTGCAACAGATGGGAGCAGCAACTAAGTCAAGTAGTAACTTCTGAGCTGCCCAGTTATCAGTAAACCAAAATATTCTTTTGTGACTCTCGCCAGACGAACATATCATCCTATCCGAGTCACACACTGCCCCTCTGGCATTTTCCAGTCAGACAAAGAATTCCTGGCCCCTTCCTTGCATGAACCTCAGCTCTCCACCTTGTTCCAGAAAGAGTTCTAGATCCAAGGCCCAGTGAGCCAGCTACCCTTTGCTGCCCTGAGCAGTATGGAAACAGCCAAGCCCCAGCCCTGCAGCCCTGCCTAACTCGCCTTTGCCTCCCAAACCTGAACCTTTTCCTTGGCTGTGGCATCCTCACTCATGCAATCCTGAAGACAAAAATCTGATTTGGCAGGTGAGGCCGTTTCTAACGCAAAAGCTTCACCAAGGTTTCTCTTCCAACTTCAGCCTTAAACAGTCCTGTCCTCCTCAGACAGCCCCCACCTCCAGCCTTTAGCTGTAAATACTTACTGTTTTATAGCTAATGCTTGCCACCCCTCAAAATTAAGTCTTTTGATATGCATTTACATCCCTCCCTAACCATGTCCTCAGCACCCTTCCCAAACTCAGCCTCATCTCCAGGCCTAGAACCTCTCCCTAGGTGAGGGACTGTCCTCGGGTAGGAGTGCTGACAGACCTGTGCATGAGCCCAGCTGCAGAGCCCGTGCTAATCCCAGCCCAGCTCTAGCCTTTAAACCCACTGGGGCTTTGGTACTGGAGGCCCAGTTACAGTAACCCCTGTGGCCGTTCCGCTTCCAGGCCATCTGGGAGTTGTGATCCCCCACCCTACACCACTTTGGTGAGAAATGCATTCCTTTCTTACAATAAAGTTTTCATTTTATGTCTAAATTCAAGCATTCCGAGAAAACGTGTAGCAATTATATCAAGACAGACATGACAGGCACCAACATTAGTCTTTCATTACACACTTTTCATGCCTTCTCTCCACAGATTTCTTTGAGGCAACTCTGACTCCTTTTCTCACAGGCAGCTCCACACAGCACCGACTCCTCCTCTCCTCTGTACGACTGGCTAAACCCCAGCCTGTCCCTTCCCCAGCCACCTGAGCCTGTCTGTCCCACACACAGCATCCTCTCACCTTGTCCATCCCTTGCACGGCCACGTGTCCCTTCCTCCTCGCAGCACAGCCAGCAGGCTCCAGCCCACACTGCAGCAGGCTCTGCACCTCCAGCTGGAGCTGTGCTTAGTGAAACTGGCAGCCAGCTGACCCACGCTTTTATAACAACCAGCCTCACTGGGCAGGCAAGGCTGTTTCCACTCCTTGCTAATCAGTACAGCTGTAACTCGTTGGCAACTAGTGCCTTCTGCACTATCCTTACAAACTATTCTCCTACAGAAATGGACCGGAATTCCGCGGGGATTTTCCGGGGATTCCGGGGGGATTTTCCGGGGATTCCGGGAGGATTTTGTCGGGAATTCCGGGGGGATTTTGTCGGGGATTCCGGGGGGAATTTCTGGGGGATTCCGGGGGGATTTTATCGGGGATTCCTGGGGGATATTCCCGGGGATTCCGGGGGGATTTTATCGGGGATTCTGGGCATATTTTCTCGCGGATTCCGGGGGGATTTTCTCAGGGATTCCGGGGAGATTTTATCGGGGATTCCGGGGGGATTTTTCCGGGAAATGCGGGGGGCTTTTTCCCCGCGATTCCAGGGGGATTTTCCAGGGGATTCCAGGGGGATTTTATCGGGGATACCTGGGGGATTTTCCAGGGGATTCCTGGGGGATTTTCCCGGGGATTCCGGGGGGATTTTCACTGGGATTCCGGGGCGATTTTCTCAGGGAATTCCGGGGGATTTTCTCGGGAATTCCGGGAGGATTTTCCCGAGTATTCCGGGGGGATTTTCCCGAGTATTCCGGGGGGATTTTTTCGGGGAGTCCGGGGGGATTTTCCCGGGGATTCCGAGGGGATATTCCCGGGGAATTCCGGGGGGATTTTCTCCGGGATTCCGGGGGGATTTTCCAGGGGTTTCAGCGAGGAATTTCCCGGGGAATTCCCGGTGGATTTTCCAGGGGATTCCGGGTGGATTTTCTCGGGGATTCCGGGGGGATTTTCCCGAGTATTCCGGGGGGAATTTTTCGGGGAGTCCGGAGGGATTTTCCCGGGGTATCCGGGGTGATTTTACGAGGAATTCCGGGGGGATTTTCCCGAGTGTTCCGGGGGGATTTCCTCGGGGATTACGGGATGATTTTCTCGGGCAATTCCGGGGGATGTTCTCGGGTATTCCGGGGCCATTATCTCGGTGATTCCGGGGAGATTTTCTCGGGGATTCCGAGATTATTTTCCCGGGGAATTCATGGGGATTTTCCCGGGGATTCCGGGGGGATATTCGCGGGGATTCCGGGGGATTTTCTCGGAGATTCCGGGGGGATTTTCATGGGGATTCCGGGGTATTTTCTCCTGGATTCCGGGGAATTTTCCGTGGATTCCTGGGGGATTTTGCCGAGTATTTCGGGAGAATTTTCTCGGGGATTCCGGGGTGATTTTCCCGGGAAATTCCGGGGGATTTTCTCGGGGATTCCGGGGGATTTTTTCGGGGAGTCCGGAGGGATTTTCCCGGGGATTCCGGGGGGGTTTTCTCGGCGATACCGGGGGGATATTCTCGGGGATTCCGGGATGATTTTCCCGGGGAATTCCAGGGGATTATTCCGGCGATTCCGGGGGGATTTTCTCGGGGATTCCGGGGGGATTATCCCGGGGAATTCTAGGGGATTTTCTCGGGGATTCCGGGGGGATTTTCCCGGGGAATTCCGGGGGGATTTTCTCGGGGAGTCCGGGGAGATTTGCCCGGGGATTCCGAGGGATTTTCAGGGGAATCCGGGGGGATTTTCTCGGGGATTCAGGGGGGTTTTTCTCGGGGATTCAGGGGGGATTTTCCAGGGGATTCCGGGGGGATTTTCTCGCGTATTCCCGGGGCATTTTCCTGGAGATTCCAGGGGGATTTTATCGGGGATTCCGGGGGGATTATCCAGGGGATTCCGGGGGGTTTTTCCAGGGGATTCCGGGCATATTTTCCCGAGTATTACGGGCGAATTTTCTCGGGGATTCCGGGGAGATTTTCTTGGGGATTCCGGGGGGGCTTTCACAGGGATTTCTGGGGGATTTTCGCGTGGATTCCGGGGGGATTTTCTCGCGGATTCCGGGGGCTATTTTCCCGGGGATTCCGGGGGAAATTTCTCGGGGAGTCCGGGGGGATTTTCTAGGGGAATTCCGGGGGATTTTCTCGGGGATTCTGGGGGGATTTTCCCGGCGATTCCGGGTTGATTTTCCCGGGGACTCCGGGGGATTTTCTCGGGGATTTCTGGAGGATTTTCCCGGGGATTCCGGGCGGATTTTCTCGTGGATTCCGGGAGGATTTTCTCTTGGATTCCGGGAGGATTTTCCCGGGGAATTCCGAGGGATTTTCTCGGGGATTCCGGGGAGATTTTCTGGGGGATTCCTGGGGGATTTTCTCGGGGATAGCGGACGGATTATCACGGGGATTCCGGGATGAGTTTCTCGGGGAATTCAGGGGGATTTTCCAGGGGATTCCGGGGGGATTTTCCCGGGGAATTCCGGGGGATTTTCTCGGGGATTCCGGGGGGTTTTTCCCGGGGATTCCCGGGGATTTTCTCTCGGATTTTTTCCCCAATTTTTCAAGCATTTTTTCCCGCAATTTTCCTGGATTTTTCCCAAATTTTCCCCATTTCTCACTGATTATTTTCCCCATTTCTCAATGATTTTTGCCCCAATTTATCAAAGATTTTTTTTCCCCATTTCTCACTGATGTTTTTCCCCATTTTCCCCCCATTTCTCACTGATTTTTATCCCCCATTTTTCAATGATTTTTCCCCATTTCTCTCTGATTTTTGCCCCATTTCACCATGATGTTTTCCCCATTTCTCACTGATTTTTCCGTTGATTTTTCATGGATTTTTCCCCCCATTTTTCGTGGATTTTTTCCCCATTTTTCCCCATTTCTCACTGATTTTTTCCCCCATTCATCACTCCTTTTTCCCCATTTTTCCCCATTTCTCACTGATTTTTTCCGCCATTTTTCATTGATTTTTTCCGCCATTTTTCATGGATGTTTCCCCCAATTTTCATGGATATTTCCTGATTTTCCCCCCCATTTCTCACTGATATTTGCCCCCATTTCTCTCTGAATTATTCCCCCCATTTTTCATGCATTTTCCCGCCCATTAATCACTGATTTTTTCCCCATTTCTCACCGACTTTTCCCCCCATTTCTCACTGATTTTTATCCCCCACTTCTGACTGATTTTTCCCAATTTTTCGTTGATCTTTTTCCCCATTCCTCACCGATTTTTCCCCCATTTCTCTCTGATTTTTCCATCATTTTTCATGGTTTTTCCCCCCCATTTCTCACTGATTTTACCCCCTTTCTCACTGATTTTATTAATGTTTGTATTTCTATTTCTATTTATATTTATTATTATTGTTTTGCATGTTTATGTTTATGTTTATGTTTATGTTTATGTTTATGTTTATGTTTATGTTTATGTTTATGTTTATATCTATGCAGGTTAACGTTTGTGCATGTTTATGTCTATGTTTATATTTATGCATATTTATTTTTATGCCGGCGAACGCGGGCAGGCGTTTTATGTAAACGCCTATCCGCCGGGGTCCTAGAGAGGCCGCCATCTTGAGTGTGTCCGCACTCTCAAAATGGCGGCTCGGGCGGCACCCCGCCTGACCTGCCAAAAATGGCGGCAGAAAGGGCGGGAAAAAATCAGGACCCCGGTGTGTAGGCATAAGATGCCTGATTAAATCGCCGACGCCGATCCGCTCGCCGACAATTTTCCCGGACGTGTCAGAGCGTGCCGACAACGGCCGCGCGGTCCGCGGTGCCGCGGGCGTGAGGGCGCCGGCGGGCGCGGGCAGGCGTTTTATGTAAACGCCTATCCGCCGGGGTCCTAGAGAGGCCGCCATCTTGAGCGCTGCCGCACGGCTGGGTCCCGGCCCGCGGGCCCTTCCGCCATCCTGAGAGGGGCACGGTGCAGTACCCGCCTGTGTCCACACGGCGGCAGCACTGCCGCCCAACTCAGCCCGGCACTGCCGCCCTGTCAGGGACAGACAGAGAAGGGAGAGAGTTCCAAGCACCAGAGTCCCCACCCGTCATAAAATCCTCTCAATGAACGCCCCAAAAAAACCCCGACCCAAACTAAAAATGCCCTGCCTCTGACCAAATGAAAAAAAAACCTTTTATATATATAAATCATCTATTTTTTAATATTTAATTTCTAGTCATAATCTAGACATATTTCATATATTCAATTTAATTGCTATTCTATTTATCATATATACAATATTATTTTATTATTCATTATATACATAGATTTATATTACTAATGTTATTTCTATTTTATCTATATCCATCTATATTTGGAGGTTCATAGTTTTTAATATTATTTCTTTAAAAGCTCTGCCTCTAACCAAATAGAAACAAAAAACTCGATTATTTTAAATTCTATTTGAATATATTTTTCTATTTAGTTTTCATATTTATATCTGTAGATTTATATGTCTATATTGTGTATTCTATATTTATATACTATTTAATGTAGTTTTTACTAGTATATTAATATACTAGATGCTATTTACATTCTATTATAACATACTATTTAATATAACATATTAAAATCGATAAATTATTTCTATTACATACTACATACATGTATTTTATATTTATATTTTTTTCTATATATTTATACTTACATATATATATGCATATATAGTTATAATAATTTTATGTCAGTATCTATTTTTGCATATTTGTATATTTTTGCCTATATTATTTTCAAAAAACCCTCCTCTAACCAAATAAAAACCAATAAAACATTCCTTTTAAAGTCTGAATATTTATATATTTCTATTTTCATAACATAATATAATGTAATGTAATATATTTATATATTGGTTTCTTATATTTGCTTCTATATTTTTATTCTTTATCTTTTCTATTTACAGTATCTATAAAAAAAACCCTACCTCTATCCAAACACAAGCCAATAAAACATTCCTTTTAGACTATATTTAGCTGTTTTTTAAGGTTCTGTTTTTCATGCATTCTACACCCACCCCTCCCTCTCAATGTTCTGGCACCCACCATGACCCCCCGCCATGCCCGACTCACCTGCTCCTCCAGCGCAGCCCGGCTCCCTCTCCCAGGGACCTTGGGGTGCCCCAAACCACGTCGGAGCCCCCCTCAGCCTTTTTTCCTCACCCCAAAGAAGGCACAGAACGACTCCTTTAATGAAGTTGTTTTAACAATTGTAAGGCTAGAGCTTTTGGTATCCACTGCTTGCCATCCCTTGTAAACCAATTATTTTCTTCTTTCTTCTGCAGCTTAATAAACCTCTTTTTTTCCCCATAGTTTTCCAAATGCATGTATTACCGCATATGCATATTTAGAATCAGTAAATATATTTAATGTCTTGTCCTGCTATAATTCACAGGCTCTCACAAGCGTGTGCAGCTCTGCTGTCTGAGCTGACCAGGTGGCTGGTAACCTCCCCCCTTCCTTTAATTGCTTTCCATTCACGATAGAGTATCCTGTAAATCATGAAGAATGGGGGGGGAAAATCAGTGAGAAATGGGGAAAAAAATCCATGAAAAATGGGGGAACAAATCAGTGAGCAACGGGGAAAAGTGGGGAAAAGTTAATTGAGAAATGGGGAAAAAATCAGTGAGAAATGGGGAAAAAAATCCCTGAAGAATGGGGGAAAAAATCAGTGAGAAATGGGGGAAAGTGGGGAAAAAATCCGTGAGAAATGGGGGAAAAATCAGTGAGAAATGGGTGGGGAAATTCCATGAAAAATGGCGAAAGAAATCAGTGAGAAATGGGGAAAAATGGGTAAAAAATCAGTGCGAAATGGGGGGGGGGGGGGGGGGGGGAATCAATGAGAAATCGGGGAAAAACATAAGTAAGAAACGGGGGGGGGGGGAAAATCCATGAAAAATGGGGAAAAATCAGTGGGAAATGGGGATAAATCTGGAAAAAATCCATGAAAAATGGGGGAAAATATCAGTGAGAAATGGGGGAAAATGGGGAAAAAGTCAGTGAGAAATGGGGAAAAATCAGTGAAAAACGGGGGGAAAACTCCATGAAGAATGGGAAAAAAAAATCAGTGAGAAATGGGGGAAAAAAATCCCTGAAAAATGGGGGAAAATATCAGTGAGAAATGGGAAAAAATGGGGAAAAAAAATCATTGATAAATCGGGGGAAAAATCAGTGTGAAAGGGGGGGAAAAATCGGGATCGGGGACGTGGACCGGGACTGGGATCGGGGACCGGGACGGGGAAATGGGACAGGGACCGGGATCGCGGACGGGGACCTGGGACAGGGACCGGAACCGGGATCGGGGACGGGGACTGGAGACAGGGACCGGGACCGGGATTGGGGACTGGGACCAGGACCGTGATCGGGTTCCGGGACGGGGAACTGGGACTGGGACCAGGATCGGGGACCGGAACCGGGGACTGGGAGCGGGACCAGGACTGGGGACGGGGACTGGGGACAGTGACCGGGACTGCAATCGGCACCGCCCCCCCGAACCGCTCCCGGAACCGCTCCCCGGGCTACCCCGGCACGGCGACCGGGAACGCCCCCGGCACCGCCCCCGGCACCGCCCCCGGTGCCGCCCCCGGCACTGCCCCGGCACCGCCCCGGGTAGCGCCCCCGGCACCGCCCCCGGGGCGGGCCGCCGAACGCACGCGATGACGCGCGGGGGGCGGGACGGCGCGGGGGCGGTGACGCGCTTCATGCCAGGAGCAGGGCCGGGTGCGACGAAGACGGGAGCGGGACGACCCGATACCGCGCGGGGCCGCGGGCCCGGCGGAGCCCGGCCCGCTGGGTAGGGGCCGCCAATGGCACCGGGGCTTCTGCTTCGGCTTCTGTCCATGTCGGCGGGGAGGCCCCAGCCAGCGGTGCCCCTCTCCCTCGGCGACACGGGCGTGGAACTCGGCATCGGGCGCTGCATCGCCGCGGACAGCAGGGGGCGCACGGGTACCGATACTGCCATGGGGCCCGGCGCTGCTCTCCTGCTCCGCCGCCAGGCGGCGCTGCGCTGCCGTCCTGCCGCGCCTCCGGGCACGCTCGGTTTCCTCGGGACCCCGGGCCCCGCCTGTCCCGCCGCTGCGGAGGCGGGGGATGCTTTATGGGACTGCCCGAGCTGGCGGTGCCGGGTCTGGGGCGTTGGGGCGCGCCTTGGGGGGCTGCGGGTGCGCTCGTTTCCTCTTCTGCATGGCCTTCTGTGTGAGCATCTCTCGTTGCGACTGCTCTTGGAGAGTCAAACCCCTCCTCCTAAGTGGTCTCAGGAGCCTGGCAGGGTGAGTTTTGTTTCACAGGGGAAAGGGCCACTGGTCGTGTCCAGAGACCTGTGCACCCAGCCAGGTTTCTGCCTGATAAAATTCCAAATGGATGAGGATTTCTCCCAGCCCCAAGCTGCCCCCACCTGTAACCCTGGCTGCCTTTGGGGTGCCCAAAGCCTCCTCTGTGCAGATCTCAGGAACCTGGGAGGGGTGAACAATGTTGCACAGGGAAAAACCCCACAGATTTTATCTCCGGGCCTGGGGCCAGGAGCAGGCATTTGCGTGCTATAATTCCAGAAGGAGCACGGTGTCTCCCAGACCCAAGCCGCATCCAGCTGTGACCCAGCTGCTCTTGGAGTGCCAAAAGCCTCCTCGTAGCTGATCTCAGGAACCCTGGAAGGGTGAGTTTGGTTTCACAGGGAAAAGGCCTCCGTTTGTGTCCAGAGATCAAATAAGGGACTCTGCTTTTCCTCTAGTTCTCCTTCCTGTTTTCACCTGGGCTACAAGGATGGGCATGGCCTGTATTTCTCATATCAAAGTGATGTTACTAAATTTGTCCAGGAGTTCTGATTGTTATTTTTATTAGTAGTAGTAATTTTCTGATAGAAAACACTCTCATTTTGCCTTTCCCACGTTGTTTCCAGGTGCTGCCCAGGATGGACATCCGTGGTCTCAGACAGTGATTCCCGAGGAGCAAGGAAAGCCTTTTCCTCACCTGCACAGTTCAGGTGGATGGGACAGAATTGGTGTGGCCTGACAAGGCAGGAAAAGCTGTCTGTGTTCTGGAGTGCCTTGAAAGCTTTCTCCGTCAGGTTTGGAAGGGGTTTCTCTTTGGGATTTCTTGTGATGCAGCACCACGGGGTATCCCTTTGTGCCAAGTCCAGTGCTAAAGGATTGAAGAACTGACAAGTGGGGTCTGGGATGAAAATGCCTCTAATAAAATTAAGCAAAGAATA